>NW_028258420.1:0-105373 GCF_053883595.1 Heterocephalus glaber | reverse complement strand
TTTCCTCCTACCCTTCCCTTGCCTTGCCTGGGAAGAGCTGGCGCTCGAAGCACGCTGGAAGGAAAACTGAAGTGGAAGCTGCCCGACCACCCTGAGGACTGTGTTTGGTTTCACACTGATGTTCTTTTCAGGAGAACGTAGAGGGCGTTCCGGGACCTGTTTTCAGCCAAACCTCAGTGCACTTTCCAGGGCAAAGTGCCTGTCCCTGTACAGGCCTCCGAGCGATGTGCTGCCGAAATCAACAATGCAGAGAGGCAGATTGGGGTGTGAGAGGTATTGGATGGAAGTCCAAGCGTAGAGTGCACTGGCAAACGGACAAAGCTGTAGCTGCTTTCTCTGGGAAGGAAGTGCACTTTATATCCTAACCTTCCTTTGACTTGCCTGTGGGACAGTTGGACGTAAAAGCGTGCTTGAAGGTAAACTGAAGTAGAAACTGCCGGACCGTACTGCAGACTGCGAGTGGCCTCTCACGTGAGGTTCTTCTTAGGACCCAAAGGAGAGGAACAAGCAGAACCTTTCAGCAGAACTTCAGTGCCCTTTCGTAGCCAAAGCGCTAGTCACGGTGCAGGCCTCGTAGAAATGTGCTGCAGCAATCAGCCCTGGAGAGAGCCACACGGTGAGGTGAATTTCATTGCCTTTGTATGCATGAGTGCGTGCAGTGGACTCGCAAACTGACAACGGTCTTACCTGCTTGCTGTGAGAAGGAACTGCACTTTGCATCCGACCGTGCTTTCGCTTGCATGGGAGAACAGGCCCTAGAAGTGTGCTTGAAGGAAAACTGAAGTGGAAACTGCCGGACCATACTGAAGGCCGCCTTGGTCTTCTCACGTGTAGTTCTCCTCGGGAGATATTGGAGGACTTTCCAAGACCTGTCTTTCAGCAGAACCTCAATGCTCTTGCTCGGCCCAAGTACTAGTCAGCATATAGGCCTCAAAGAGATGTCCTGCAGAAATCAGCAATTCAGAAGGCCAGGTTGGGATGTGAATGATCCTGCAAGGGCGGCACAGACTGATGTGCCCTGGCAAACTGACAGAGCTCTACCTGCTGTCTCTAAGAAGGAACTGCACTTTATATCCTAACCTTCCACTGACTTGCCCGGGAAAGCTGGGGCTAGAAGGGTGCCGGAAGGAACGCAGAAGTGCACACCGCAGAAACCATGCTGAAGATTGCGTGTGGCTTCTCACGTGGTGTTCTTCTCAGGAGAAAGGAGAGGACTTTCAAGGACCTGTCTTTCAGCAGAACCTCAGGGCACTTTCCAAGGCAAAGTGACTTTCACTGTACAGGCCTCCGAACGATGTGCTGCAGAAATCAGAAATGCTGGCTGGGGATCTAGCTCAGTGGTTCCGCCGCCTGCTTCGCAAGCAGAAGGACCCGAGTTCGATCCCCGGTACCGGAAAAAAAAAAAAAAAAAAAAAAAAGGAAAGAGGAAAAAAAAGAAATTCAGAAATGCAGAGAGGCAGGTTGGGAGGTGAACGGTGTTGGCTATCAGTCCAAGAGTGGAGTGCACTGACAAACTGGCAAAGCTCTAGCTGCTTTCTCCGAGAAGGAACTGCGCTTTATATCCTAGCCTTCCCTTCCCTTGCGTGGGAGTGCCGGCGCTAGAAGTGTGCTTGAAGGAACACTGAAGGTCAAACTGCCGGACCACACTGAAGACTGACTGTGGCTTCTCACACGAAGTTTCTCCTTAGGACAAGGCAGAGGACTTTCTAGGACCTGTCTTTCAGCAGAACCTCCGTGCCCTTTCCAGGAAAAAGTGCCTGTCACGCTCCCGGCCTCCTGGAACAGTGCTGCCGAAATCAGCAATGCAGAGAGCCAGACTGGCACGGGAAGAGTGTTGGCTATAAGGTGAAGCGTGGAGGGAACTGGAACTGGCAAGTGGACAAAGCTCTGGCTCCTGTCTCGTAGAAGGAAGTGCACCTTTTCTCCTACCCTTCCCTTGCCTTGCCTGGGAGAGCTGGCGCTCGAAGCACGCTGGAAGGAAAACTGAAGTGGAAGCTGCCCGACCACCCTGAGGACTGTGTTTGGTTTCACACCTGATGTTCTTTTCAGGAGAACGTAGAGGGCGTTCCGGGACCTGTCTTTCAGCCAAACCTCAGTGCACTTTCCAGGGCAAAGTGCCTGTCCCTGTACAGGCCTCCGAGCGATGTGCTGCCGAAATCAACAATGCAGAGAGGCAGATTGGGGTGTGAGAGGTATTGGATGGAAGTCCAAGCGTAGAGTGCACTGGCAAACGGACAAAGCTGTAGCTGCTTTCTCTGGGAAGGAAGTGCACTTTATATCCTAACCTTCCTTTGACTTGCCTGTGGGACAGTTGGACGTAAAAGCGTGCTTGAAGGTAAACTGAAGTAGAAACTGCCGGACCGTACTGCAGACTGCGAGTGGCCTCTCACGTGAGGTTCTTCTTAGGACCCAAAGGAGAGGAACAAGCAGAACCTTTCAGCAGAACTTCAGTGCCCTTTCGTAGCCAAAGCGCTAGTCACGGTGCAGGCCTCGTAGAAATGTGCTGCAGCAATCAGCCCTGGAGAGAGCCACACGTGAGGTGAATTTCATTGCCTTTGTATGCATGAGTGCGTGCAGTGGACTCGCAAACTGACAACGGTCTTACCTGCTTGCTGTGAGAAGGAACTGCACTTTGCATCCGACCGTGCTTTCGCTTGCATGGGAGAACAGGCCCTAGAAGTGTGCTTGAAGGAAAACTGAAGTGGAAACTGCCGGACCATACTGAAGGCCGCCTTGGTCTTCTCACGTGTAGTTCTCCTCGGGAGATATTGGAGGACTTTCCAAGACCTGTCTTTCAGCAGAACCTCAATGCTCTTGCTCGGCCCAAGTACTAGTCAGCATATAGGCCTCAAAGAGATGTCCTGCAGAAATCAGCAATTCAGAAGGCCAGGTTGGGATGTGAATGATCCTGCAAGGGCGGCACAGACTGATGTGCCCTGGCAAACTGACAGAGCTCTACCTGCTGTCTCTAAGAAGGAACTGCACTTTATATCCTAACCTTCCACTGACTTGCCCGGGAAAGCTGGGGCTAGAAGGGTGCCGGAAGGAACGCAGAAGTGCACACCGCAGAACCATGCTGAAGATTGCGTGTGGCTTCTCACGTGGTGTTCTTCTCAGGAGAAAGGAGAGGACTTTCAAGGACCTGTCTTTCAGCAGAACCTCAGGGCACTTTCCAAGGCAAAGTGACTTTCACTGTACAGGCCTCCGAACGATGTGCTGCAGAAATCAGAAATGCTGGCTGGGGATCTAGCTCAGTGGTTCCGCCGCCTGCTTCGCAAGCAGAAGGACCCGAGTTCGATCCCCGGTACCGGAAAAAAAAAAAAAAAAAAAAAAAAAAAAAGGAAAGAGGAAAAAAAAGAAATTCAGAAATGCAGAGAGGCAGGTTGGGAGGTGAACGGTGTTGGCTATCAGTCCAAGAGTGGAGTGCACTGACAAACTGGCAAAGCTCTAGCTGCTTTCTCCGAGAAGGAACTGCGCTTTATATCCTAGCCTTCCCTTCCCTTGCGTGGGAGTGCCGGCGCTAGAAGTGTGCTTGAAGGAACACTGAAGGTCAAACTGCCGGACCACACTGAAGACTGACTGTGGCTTCTCACACGAAGTTCTCCTTAGGACAAGGCAGAGGACTTTCTAGGACCTGTCTTTCAGCAGAACCTCCGTGCCCTTTCCAGGAAAAAAGTGCCTGTCACGCTCCCGGCCTCCTGGAACAGTGCTGCCGAAATCAGCAATGCAGAGAGCCAGACTGGCACGGGAAGAGTGTTGGCTATAAGGTGAAGCGTGGAGGGGAACTGGAACTGGCAAGTGGACAAAGCTCTGGCTCCTGTCTCGTAGAAGGAAGTGCACCTTTTCTCCTACCCTTCCCTTGCCTTGCCTGGGAGAGCTGGCGCTCGAAGCACGCTGGAAGGAAAACTGAAGTGGAAGCTGCCCGACCACCACCCTGAGGACTGTGTTTGGTTTCACACCTGATGTTCTTTTCAGGAGAACGTAGAGGGCGTTCCGGGACCTGTCTTTCAGCCAAACCTCAGTGCACTTTCCAGGGCAAAGTGCCTGTCCCTGTACAGGCCTCCGAGCGATGTGCTGCCGAAATCAACAATGCAGAGAGGCAGATTGGGGTGTGAGAGGTATTGGATGGAAGTCCAAGCGTAGAGTGCACTGGCAAACGGACAAAGCTGTAGCTGCTTTCTCTGGGAAGGAAGTGCACTTTATATCCTAACCTTCCTTTGACTTGCCTGTGGGACAGTTGGACGTAAAAGCGTGCTTGAAGGTAAACTGAAGTAGAAACTGCCGGACCGTACTGCAGACTGCGAGTGGCCTCTCACGTGAGGTTCTTCTTAGGACCCAAAGGAGAGGAACAAGCAGAACCTTTCAGCAGAACTTCAGTGCCCTTTCGTAGCCAAAGCGCTAGTCACGGTGCAGGCCTCGTAGAAATGTGCTGCAGCAATCAGCCCTGGAGAGAGCCACACGGTGAGGTGAATTTCATTGCCTTTGTATGCATGAGTGCGTGCAGTGGACTCGCAAACTGACAACGGTCTTACCTGCTTGCTGTGAGAAGGAACTGCACTTTGCATCCGACCGTGCTTTCGCTTGCATGGGAGAACAGGCCCTAGAAGTGTGCTTGAAGGAAAACTGAAGTGGAAACTGCCGGACCATACTGAAGGCCGCCTTGGTCTTCTCACGTGTAGTTCTCCTCGGGAGATATTGGAGGACTTTCCAAGACCTGTCTTTCAGCAGAACCTCAATGCTCTTGCTCGGCCCAAGTACTAGTCAGCATATAGGCCTCAAAGAGATGTCCTGCAGAAATCAGCAATTCAGAAGGCCAGGTTGGGATGTGAATGATCCTGCAAGGGCGGCACAGACTGATGTGCCCTGGCAAACTGACAGAGCTCTACCTGCTGTCTCTAAGAAGGAACTGCACTTTATATCCTAACCTTCCACTGACTTGCCCGGGAAAGCTGGGGCTAGAAGGGTGCCGGAAGGAACGCAGAAGTGCACACCGCAGAACCATGCTGAAGATTGCGTGTGGCTTCTCACGTGGTGTTCTTCTCAGGAGAAAGGAGAGGACTTTCAAGGACCTGTCTTTCAGCAGAACCTCAGGGCACTTTCCAAGGCAAAGTGACTTTCACTGTACAGGCCTCCGAACGATGTGCTGCAGAAATCAGAAATGCTGGCTGGGGATCTAGCTCAGTGGTTCCGCCGCCTGCTTCGCAAGCAGAAGGACCCGAGTTCGATCCCCGGTACCGGAAAAAAAAAAAAAAAAAAAAAAAAAGGAAAGAGGAAAAAAAAGAAATTCAGAAATGCAGAGAGGCAGGTTGGGAGGTGAACGGTGTTGGCTATCAGTCCAAGAGTGGAGTGCACTGACAAACTGGCAAAGCTCTAGCTGCTTTCTCCGAGAAGGAACTGCGCTTTATATCCTAGCCTTCCCTTCCCTTGCGTGGGAGTGCCGGCGCTAGAAGTGTGCTTGAAGGAACACTGAAGGTCAAACTGCCGGACCACACTGAAGACTGACTGTGGCTTCTCACACGAAGTTCTCCTTAGGACAAGGCAGAGGACTTTCTAGGACCTGTCTTTCAGCAGAACCTCCGTGCCCTTTCCAGGAAAAAAGTGCCTGTCACGCTCCCGGCCTCCTGGAACAGTGCTGCCGAAATCAGCAATGCAGAGAGCCAGACTGGCACGGGAAGAGTGTTGGCTATAAGGTGAAGCGTGGAGGGAACTGGAACTGGCAAGTGGACAAAGCTCTGGCTCCTGTCTCGTAGAAGGAAGTGCACCTTTTCTCCTACCCTTCCCTTGCCTTGCCTGGGAGAGCTGGCGCTCGAAGCACGCTGGAAGGAAAACTGAAGTGGAAGCTGCCCGACCACCCTGAGGACTGTGTTTGGTTTCACACCTGATGTTCTTTTCAGGAGAACGTAGAGGGCGTTCCGGACCTGTCTTTCAGCCAAACCTCAGTGCACTTTCCAGGGCAAAGTGCCTGTCCCTGTACAGGCCTCCGAGCGATGTGCTGCCGAAATCAACAATGCAGAGAGGCAGATTGGGGTGTGAGAGGTATTGGATGGAAGTCCAAGCGTAGAGTGCACTGGCAAACGGACAAAGCTGTAGCTGCTTTCTCTGGGAAGGAAGTGCACTTTATATCCTAACCTTCCTTTGACTTGCCTGTGGGACAGTTGGACGTAAAAGCGTGCTTGAAGGTAAACTGAAGTAGAAACTGCCGGACCGTACTGCAGACTGCGAGTGGCCTCTCACGTGAGGTTCTTCTTAGGACCCAAAGGAGAGGAACAAGCAGAACCTTTCAGCAGAACTTCAGTGCCCTTTCGTAGCCAAAGCGCTAGTCACGGTGCAGGCCTCGTAGAAATGTGCTGCAGCAATCAGCCCTGGAGAGAGCCACACGGTGAGGTGAATTTCATTGCCTTTGTATGCATGAGTGCGTGCAGTGGACTCGCAAACTGACAACGGTCTTACCTGCTTGCTGTGAGAAGGAACTGCACTTTGCATCCGACCGTGCTTTCGCTTGCATGGGAGAACAGGCCCTAGAAGTGTGCTTGAAGGAAAACTGAAGTGGAAACTGCCGGACCATACTGAAGGCCGCCTTGGTCTTCTCACGTGTAGTTCTCCTCGGGAGATATTGGAGGACTTTCCAAGACCTGTCTTTCAGCAGAACCTCAATGCTCTTGCTCGGCCCAAGTACTAGTCAGCATATAGGCCTCAAAGAGATGTCCTGCAGAAATCAGCAATTCAGAAGGCCAGGTTGGGATGTGAATGATCCTGCAAGGGCGGCACAGACTGATGTGCCCTGGCAAACTGACAGAGCTCTACCTGCTGTCTCTAAGAAGGAACTGCACTTTATATCCTAACCTTCCACTGACTTGCCCGGGAAAGCTGGGGCTAGAAGGGTGCCGGAAGGAACGCAGAAGTGCACACCGCAGAACCATGCTGAAGATTGCGTGTGGCTTCTCACGTGGTGTTCTTCTCAGGAGAAAGGAGAGGACTTTCAAGGACCTGTCTTTCAGCAGAACCTCAGGGCACTTTCCAAGGCAAAGTGACTTTCACTGTACAGGCCTCCGAACGATGTGCTGCAGAAATCAGAAATGCTGGCTGGGGATCTAGCTCAGTGGTTCCGCCGCCTGCTTCGCAAGCAGAAGGACCCGAGTTCGATCCCCGGTACCGGAAAAAAAAAAAAAAAAAAAAAAAAAGGAAAGAGGAAAAAAAAGAAATTCAGAAATGCAGAGAGGCAGGTTGGGAGTGAACGGTGTTGGCTATCAGTCCAAGAGTGGAGTGCACTGACAAACTGGCAAAGCTCTAGCTGCTTTCTCCGAGAAGGAACTGCGCTTTATATCCTAGCCTTCCCTTCCCTTGCGTGGGAGTGCCGGCGCTAGAAGTGTGCTTGAAGGAACACTGAAGGTCAAACTGCCGGACCACACTGAAGACTGACTGTGGCTTCTCACACGAAGTTCTCCTTAGGACAAGGCAGAGGACTTTCTAGGACCTGTCTTTCAGCAGAACCTCCGTGCCCTTTCCAGGAAAAAGTGCCTGTCACGCTCCCGGCCTCCTGGAACAGTGCTGCCGAAATCAGCAATGCAGAGAGCCAGACTGGCACGGGAAGAGTGTTGGCTATAAGGTGAAGCGTGGAGGGAACTGGAACTGGCAAGTGGACAAAGCTCTGGCTCCTGTCTCGTAGAAGGAAGTGCACCTTTTCTCCTACCCTTCCCTTGCCTTGCCTGGGAGAGCTGGCGCTCGAAGCACGCTGGAAGGAAAACTGAAGTGGAAGCTGCCCGACCACCCTGAGGACTGTGTTTGGTTTCACACCTGATGTTCTTTTCAGGAGAACGTAGAGGGCGTTCCGGGACCTGTCTTTCAGCCAAACCTCAGTGCACTTTCCAGGGCAAAGTGCCTGTCCCTGTACAGGCCTCGAGCGATGTGCTGCCGAAATCAACAATGCAGAGAGGCAGATTGGGGTGTGAGAGGTATTGGATGGAAGTCCAAGCGTAGAGTGCACTGGCAAACGGACAAAGCTGTAGCTGCTTTCTCTGGGAAGGAAGTGCACTTTATATCCTAACCTTCCTTTGACTTGCCTGTGGGACAGTTGGACGTAAAAGCGTGCTTGAAGGTAAACTGAAGTAGAAACTGCCGGACCGTACTGCAGACTGCGAGTGGCCTCTCACGTGAGGTTCTTCTTAGGACCCAAAGGAGAGGAACAAGCAGAACCTTTCAGCAGAACTTCAGTGCCCTTTCGTAGCCAAAGCGCTAGTCACGGTGCAGGCCTCGTAGAAATGTGCTGCAGCAATCAGCCCTGGAGAGAGCCACACGGTGAGGTGAATTTCATTGCCTTTGTATGCATGAGTGCGTGCAGTGGACTCGCAAACTGACAACGGTCTTACCTGCTTGCTGTGAGAAGGAACTGCACTTTGCATCCGACCGTGCTTTCGCTTGCATGGGAGAACAGGCCCTAGAAGTGTGCTTGAAGGAAAACTGAAGTGGAAACTGCCGGACCATACTGAAGGCCGCCTTGGTCTTCTCACGTGTAGTTCTCCTCGGGAGATATTGGAGGACTTTCCAAGACCTGTCTTTCAGCAGAACCTCAATGCTCTTGCTCGGCCCAAGTACTAGTCAGCATATAGGCCTCAAAGAGATGTCCTGCAGAAATCAGCAATTCAGAAGGCCAGGTTGGGATGTGAATGATCCTGCAAGGGCGGCACAGACTGATGTGCCCTGGCAAACTGACAGAGCTCTACCTGCTGTCTCTAAGAAGGAACTGCACTTTATATCCTAACCTTCCACTGACTTGCCCGGGAAAGCTGGGGCTAGAAGGGTGCCGGAAGGAACGCAGAAGTGCACACCGCAGAACCATGCTGAAGATTGCGTGTGGCTTCTCACGTGGTGTTCTTCTCAGGAGAAAGGAGAGGACTTTCAAGGACCTGTCTTTCAGCAGAACCTCAGGGCACTTTCCAAGGCAAAGTGACTTTCACTGTACAGGCCTCCGAACGATGTGCTGCAGAAATCAGAAATGCTGGCTGGGGATCTAGCTCAGTGGTTCCGCCGCCTGCTTCGCAAGCAGAAGGACCCGAGTTCGATCCCCGGTACCGGAAAAAAAAAAAAAAAAAAAAAAAAGGAAAGAGGAAAAAAAAAGAAATTCAGAAATGCAGAGAGGCAGGTTGGGAGGTGAACGGTGTTGGCTATCAGTCCAAGAGTGGAGTGCACTGACAAACTGGCAAAGCTCTAGCTGCTTTCTCCGAGAAGGAACTGCGCTTTATATCCTAGCCTTCCCTTCCCTTGCGTGGGAGTGCCGGCGCTAGAAGTGTGCTTGAAGGAACACTGAAGGTCAAACTGCCGGACCACACTGAAGACTGACTGTGGCTTCTCACACGAAGTTCTCCTTAGGACAAGGCAGAGGACTTTCTAGGACCTGTCTTTCAGCAGAACCTCCGTGCCCTTTCCAGGAAAAAAGTGCCTGTCACGCTCCCGGCCTCCTGGAACAGTGCTGCCGAAATCAGCAATGCAGAGAGCCAGACTGGCACGGGAAGAGTGTTGGCTATAAGGTGAAGCGTGGAGGGAACTGGAACTGGCAAGTGGACAAAGCTCTGGCTCCTGTCTCGTAGAAGGAAGTGCACCTTTTCTCCTACCCTTCCCTTGCCTTGCCTGGGAGAGCTGGCGCTCGAAGCACGCTGGAAGGAAAACTGAAGTGGAAGCTGCCCGACCACCCTGAGGACTGTGTTTGGTTTCACACCTGATGTTCTTTTCAGGAGAACGTAGAGGGCGTTCCGGGACCTGTCTTTCAGCCAAACCTCAGTGCACTTTCCAGGGCAAAGTGCCTGTCCCTGTACAGGCCTCCGAGCGATGTGCTGCCGAAATCAACAATGCAGAGAGGCAGATTGGGGTGTGAGAGGTATTGGATGGAAGTCCAAGCGTAGAGTGCACTGGCAAACGGACAAAGCTGTAGCTGCTTTCTCTGGGAAGGAAGTGCACTTTATATCCTAACCTTCCTTTGACTTGCCTGTGGGACAGTTGGACGTAAAAGCGTGCTTGAAGGTAAACTGAAGTAGAAACTGCCGGACCGTACTGCAGACTGCGAGTGGCCTCTCACGTGAGGTTCTTCTTAGGACCCAAAGGAGAGGAACAAGCAGAACCTTTCAGCAGAACTTCAGTGCCCTTTCGTAGCCAAAGCGCTAGTCACGGTGCAGGCCTCGTAGAAATGTGCTGCAGCAATCAGCCCTGGAGAGAGCCACACGGTGAGGTGAATTTCATTGCCTTTGTATGCATGAGTGCGTGCAGTGGACTCGCAAACTGACAACGGTCTTACCTGCTTGCTGTGAGAAGGAACTGCACTTTGCATCCGACCGTGCTTTCGCTTGCATGGGAGAACAGGCCCTAGAAGTGTGCTTGAAGGAAAACTGAAGTGGAAACTGCCGGACCATACTGAAGGCCGCCTTGGTCTTCTCACGTGTAGTTCTCCTCGGGAGATATTGGAGGACTTTCCAAGACCTGTCTTTCAGCAGAACCTCAATGCTCTTGCTCGGCCCAAGTACTAGTCAGCATATAGGCCTCAAAGAGATGTCCTGCAGAAATCAGCAATTCAGAAGGCCAGGTTGGGATGTGAATGATCCTGCAAGGGCGGCACAGACTGATGTGCCCTGGCAAACTGACAGAGCTCTACCTGCTGTCTCTAAGAAGGAACTGCACTTTATATCCTAACCTTCCACTGACTTGCCCGGGAAAGCTGGGGCTAGAAGGGTGCCGGAAGGAACGCAGAAGTGCACACCGCAGAACCATGCTGAAGATTGCGTGTGGCTTCTCACGTGGTGTTCTTCTCAGGAGAAAGGAGAGGACTTTCAAGGACCTGTCTTTCAGCAGAACCTCAGGGCACTTTCCAAGGCAAAGTGACTTTCACTGTACAGGCCTCCGAACGATGTGCTGCAGAAATCAGAAATGCTGGCTGGGGATCTAGCTCAGTGGTTCCGCCGCCTGCTTCGCAAGCAGAAGGACCCGAGTTCGATCCCCGGTACCGGAAAAAAAAAAAAAAAAAAAAAAAAAAGGAAAGAGGAAAAAAAAGAAATTCAGAAATGCAGAGAGGCAGGTTGGGAGGTGAACGGTGTTGGCTATCAGTCCAAGAGTGGAGTGCACTGACAAACTGGCAAAGCTCTAGCTGCTTTCTCCGAGAAGGAACTGCGCTTTATATCCTAGCCTTCCCTTCCCTTGCGTGGGAGTGCCGGCGCTAGAAGTGTGCTTGAAGGAACACTGAAGGTCAAACTGCCGGACCACACTGAAGACTGACTGTGGCTTCTCACACGAAGTTCTCCTTAGGACAAGGCAGAGGACTTTCTAGGACCTGTCTTTCAGCAGAACCTCCGTGCCCTTTCCAGGAAAAAAGTGCCTGTCACGCTCCCGGCCTCCTGGAACAGTGCTGCCGAAATCAGCAATGCAGAGAGCCAGACTGGCACGGGAAGAGTGTTGGCTATAAGGTGAAGCGTGGAGGGAACTGGAACTGGCAAGTGGACAAAGCTCTGGCTCCTGTCTCGTAGAAGGAAGTGCACCTTTTCTCCTACCCTTCCCTTGCCTTGCCTGGGAGAGCTGGCGCTCGAAGCACGCTGGAAGGAAAACTGAAGTGGAAGCTGCCCGACCACCCTGAGGACTGTGTTTGGTTTCACACCTGATGTTCTTTTCAGGAGAACGTAGAGGGCGTTCCGGGACCTGTCTTTCAGCCAAACCTCAGTGCACTTTCCAGGGCAAAGTGCCTGTCCCTGTACAGGCCTCCGAGCGATGTGCTGCCGAAATCAACAATGCAGAGAGGCAGATTGGGGTGTGAGAGGTATTGGATGGAAGTCCAAGCGTAGAGTGCACTGGCAAACGGACAAAGCTGTAGCTGCTTTCTCTGGGAAGGAAGTGCACTTTATATCCTAACCTTCCTTTGACTTGCCTGTGGGACAGTTGGACGTAAAAGCGTGCTTGAAGGTAAACTGAAGTAGAAACTGCCGGACCGTACTGCAGACTGCGAGTGGCCTCTCACGTGAGGTTCTTCTTAGGACCCAAAGGAGAGGAACAAGCAGAACCTTTCAGCAGAACTTCAGTGCCCTTTCGTAGCCAAAGCGCTAGTCACGGTGCAGGCCTCGTAGAAATGTGCTGCAGCAATCAGCCCTGGAGAGAGCCACACGGTGAGGTGAATTTCATTGCCTTTGTATGCATGAGTGCGTGCAGTGGACTCGCAAACTGACAACGGTCTTACCTGCTTGCTGTGAGAAGGAACTGCACTTTGCATCCGACCGTGCTTTCGCTTGCATGGGAGAACAGGCCCTAGAAGTGTGCTTGAAGGAAAACTGAAGTGGAAACTGCCGGACCATACTGAAGGCCGCCTTGGTCTTCTCACGTGTAGTTCTCCTCGGGAGATATTGGAGGACTTTCCAAGACCTGTCTTTCAGCAGAACCTCAATGCTCTTGCTCGGCCCAAGTACTAGTCAGCATATAGGCCTCAAAGAGATGTCCTGCAGAAATCAGCAATTCAGAAGGCCAGGTTGGGATGTGAATGATCCTGCAAGGGCGGCACAGACTGATGTGCCCTGGCAAACTGACAGAGCTCTACCTGCTGTCTCTAAGAAGGAACTGCACTTTATATCCTAACCTTCCACTGACTTGCCCGGGAAAGCTGGGGCTAGAAGGGTGCCGGAAGGAACGCAGAAGTGCACACCGCAGAACCATGCTGAAGATTGCGTGTGGCTTCTCACGTGGTGTTCTTCTCAGGAGAAAGGAGAGGACTTTCAAGGACCTGTCTTTCAGCAGAACCTCAGGGCACTTTCCAAGGCAAAGTGACTTTCACTGTACAGGCCTCCGAACGATGTGCTGCAGAAATCAGAAATGCTGGCTGGGGATCTAGCTCAGTGGTTCCGCCGCCTGCTTCGCAAGCAGAAGGACCCGAGTTCGATCCCCGGTACCGGAAAAAAAAAAAAAAAAAAAAAAAAAGGAAAGAGGAAAAAAAAGAAATTCAGAAATGCAGAGAGGCAGGTTGGGAGGTGAACGGTGTTGGCTATCAGTCCAAGAGTGGAGTGCACTGACAAACTGGCAAAGCTCTAGCTGCTTTCTCCGAGAAGGAACTGCGCTTTATATCCTAGCCTTCCCTTCCCTTGCGTGGGAGTGCCGGCGCTAGAAGTGTGCTTGAAGGAACACTGAAGGTCAAACTGCCGACCACACTGAAGACTGACTGTGGCTTCTCACACGAAGTTCTCCTTAGGACAAGGCAGAGGACTTTCTAGGACCTGTCTTTCAGCAGAACCTCCGTGCCCTTTCCAGGAAAAAAGTGCCTGTCACGCTCCCGGCCTCCTGGAACAGTGCTGCCGAAATCAGCAATGCAGAGAGCCAGACTGGCACGGGAAGAGTGTTGGCTATAAGGTGAAGCGTGGAGGGAACTGGAACTGGCAAGTGGACAAAGCTCTGGCTCCTGTCTCGTAGAAGGAAGTGCACCTTTTCTCCTACCCTTCCCTTGCCTTGCCTGGGAGAGCTGGCGCTCGAAGCACGCTGGAAGGAAAACTGAAGTGGAAGCTGCCCGACCACCCTGAGGACTGTGTTTGGTTTCACACCTGATGTTCTTTTCAGGAGAACGTAGAGGGCGTTCCGGGACCTGTCTTTCAGCCAAACCTCAGTGCACTTTCCAGGGCAAAGTGCCTGTCCCTGTACAGGCCTCCGAGCGATGTGCTGCCGAAATCAACAATGCAGAGAGGCAGATTGGGGTGTGAGAGGTATTGGATGGAAGTCCAAGCGTAGAGTGCACTGGCAAACGGACAAAGCTGTAGCTGCTTTCTCTGGGAAGGAAGTGCACTTTATATCCTAACCTTCCTTTGACTTGCCTGTGGGACAGTTGGACGTAAAAGCGTGCTTGAAGGTAAACTGAAGTAGAAACTGCCGGACCGTACTGCAGACTGCGAGTGGCCTCTCACGTGAGGTTCTTCTTAGGACCCAAAGGAGAGGAACAAGCAGAACCTTTCAGCAGAACTTCAGTGCCCTTTCGTAGCCAAAGCGCTAGTCACGGTGCAGGCCTCGTAGAAATGTGCTGCAGCAATCAGCCCTGGAGAGAGCCACACGGTGAGGTGAATTTCATTGCCTTTGTATGCATGAGTGCGTGCAGTGGACTCGCAAACTGACAACGGTCTTACCTGCTTGCTGTGAGAAGGAACTGCACTTTGCATCCGACCGTGCTTTCGCTTGCATGGGAGAACAGGCCCTAGAAGTGTGCTTGAAGGAAAACTGAAGTGGAAACTGCCGGACCATACTGAAGGCCGCCTTGGTCTTCTCACGTGTAGTTCTCCTCGGGAGATATTGGAGGACTTTCCAAGACCTGTCTTTCAGCAGAACCTCAATGCTCTTGCTCGGCCCAAGTACTACTAGTCAGCATATAGGCCTCAAAGAGATGTCCTGCAGAAATCAGCAATTCAGAAGGCCAGGTTGGGATGTGAATGATCCTGCAAGGGCGGCACAGACTGATGTGCCCTGGCAAACTGACAGAGCTCTACCTGCTGTCTCTAAGAAGGAACTGCACTTTATATCCTAACCTTCCACTGACTTGCCCGGGAAAGCTGGGGCTAGAAGGGTGCCGGAAGGAACGCAGAAGTGCACACCGCAGAACCATGCTGAAGATTGCGTGTGGCTTCTCACGTGGTGTTCTTAGGAGAAAGGAGAGGACTTTCAAGGACCTGTCTTTCAGCAGAACCTCAGGGCACTTTCCAAGGCAAAGTGACTTTCACTGTACAGGCCTCCGAACGATGTGCTGCAGAAATCAGAAATGCTGGCTGGGGATCTAGCTCAGTGGTTCCGCCGCCTGCTTCGCAAGCAGAAGGACCCGAGTTCGATCCCCGGTACCGGAAAAAAAAAAAAAAAAAAAAAAAAAGGAAAGAGGAAAAAAAAGAAATTCAGAAATGCAGAGAGGCAGGTTGGGAGGTGAACGGTGTTGGCTATCAGTCCAAGAGTGGAGTGCACTGACAAACTGGCAAAGCTCTAGCTGCTTTCTCCGAGAAGGAACTGCGCTTTATATCCTAGCCTTCCCTTCCCTTGCGTGGGAGTGCCGGCGCTAGAAGTGTGCTTGAAGGAACACTGAAGGTCAAACTGCCGGACCACACTGAAGACTGACTGTGGCTTCTCACACGAAGTTCTCCTTAGGACAAGGCAGAGGACTTTCTAGGACCTGTCTTTCAGCAGAACCGTGCCCTGTCCTTGTGCCACCAGGAAAAAGTGCCTGTCACGCTCCCGGCCTCCTGGAACAGTGCTGCCGAAATCAGCAATGCAGAGAGCCAGACTGGCACGGGAAGAGTGTTGGCTATAAGGTGAAGCGTGGAGGGAACTGGAACTGGCAAGTGGACAAAGCTCTGGCTCCTGTCTCGTAGAAGGAAGTGCACCTTTTCTCCTACCCTTCCCTTGCCTTGCCTGGGAGAGCTGGCGCTCGAAGCACGCTGGAAGGAAAACTGAAGTGGAAGCTGCCCGACCACCCTGAGGACTGTGTTTGGTTTCACACCTGATGTTCTTTTCAGGAGAACGTAGAGGGCGTTCCGGGACCTGTCTTTCAGCCAAACCTCAGTGCACTTTCCAGGGCAAAGTGCCTGTCCCTGTACAGGCCTCCGAGCGATGTGCTGCCGAAATCAACAATGCAGAGAGGCAGATTGGGGTGTGAGAGGTATTGGATGGAAGTCCAAGCGTAGAGTGCACTGGCAAACGGACAAAGCTGTAGCTGCTTTCTCTGGGAAGGAAGTGCACTTTATATCCTAACCTTCCTTTGACTTGCCTGTGGGACAGTTGGACGTAAAAGCGTGCTTGAAGGTAAACTGAAGTAGAAACTGCCGGACCGTACTGCAGACTGCGAGTGGCCTCTCACGTGAGGTTCTTCTTAGGACCCAAAGGAGAGGAACAAGCAGAACCTTTCAGCAGAACTTCAGTGCCCTTTCGTAGCCAAAGCGCTAGTCACGGTGCAGGCCTCGTAGAAATGTGCTGCAGCAATCAGCCCTGGAGAGAGCCACACGGTGAGGTGAATTTCATTGCCTTTGTATGCATGAGTGCGTGCAGTGGACTCGCAAACTGACAACGGTCTTACCTGCTTGCTGTGAGAAGGAACTGCACTTTGCATCCGACCGTGCTTTCGCTTGCATGGGAGAACAGGCCCTAGAAGTGTGCTTGAAGGAAAACTGAAGTGGAAACTGCCGGACCATACTGAAGGCCGCCTTGGTCTTCTCACGTGTAGTTCTCCTCGGGAGATATTGGAGGACTTTCCAAGACCTGTCTTTCAGCAGAACCTCAATGCTCTTGCTCGGCCCAAGTACTAGTCAGCATATAGGCCTCAAAGAGATGTCCTGCAGAAATCAGCAATTCAGAAGGCCAGGTTGGGATGTGAATGATCCTGCAAGGGCGGCACAGACTGATGTGCCCTGGCAAACTGACAGAGCTCTACCTGCTGTCTCTAAGAAGGAACTGCACTTTATATCCTAACCTTCCACTGACTTGCCCGGGAAAGCTGGGGCTAGAAGGGTGCCGGAAGGAACGCAGAAGTGCACACCGCAGAACCATGCTGAAGATTGCGTGTGGCTTCTCACGTGGTGTTCTTCTCAGGAGAAAGGAGAGGACTTTCAAGGACCTGTCTTTCAGCAGAACCTCAGGGCACTTTCCAAGGCAAAGTGACTTTCACTGTACAGGCCTCCGAACGATGTGCTGCAGAAATCAGAAATGCTGGCTGGGGATCTAGCTCAGTGGTTCCGCCGCCTGCTTCGCAAGCAGAAGGACCCGAGTTCGATCCCCGGTACCGGAAAAAAAAAAAAAAAAAAAAAAAAAAAAAAGGAAAGAGGAAAAAAAAAATTCAGAAATGCAGAGAGGCAGGTTGGGAGGTGAACGGTGTTGGCTATCAGTCCAAGAGTGGAGTGCACTGACAAACTGGCAAAGCTCTAGCTGCTTTCTCCGAGAAGGAACTGCGCTTTATATCCTAGCCTTCCCTTCCCTTGCGTGGGAGTGCCGCGCTAGAAGTGTGCTTGAAGGAACACTGAAGGTCAAACTGCCGGACCACACTGAAGACTGACTGTGGCTTCTCACACGAAGTTCTCCTTAGGACAAGGCAGAGGACTTTCTAGGACCTGTCTTTCAGCAGAACCTCCGTGCCCTTTCCAGGAAAAAAGTGCCTGTCACGCTCCCGGCCTCCTGGAACAGTGCTGCCGAAATCAGCAATGCAGAGAGCCAGACTGGCACGGGAAGAGTGTTGGCTATAAGGTGAAGCGTGGAGGGAACTGGAACTGGCAAGTGGACAAAGCTCTGGCTCCTGTCTCGTAGAAGGAAGTGCACCTTTTCTCCTACCCTTCCCTTGCCTTGCCTGGGAGAGCTGGCGCTCGAAGCACGCTGGAAGGAAAACTGAAGTGGAAGCTGCCCGACCACCCTGAGGACTGTGTTTGGTTTCACACCTGATGTTCTTTTCAGGAGAACGTAGAGGGCGTTCCGGGACCTGTCTTTCAGCCAAACCTCAGTGCACTTTCCAGGGCAAAGTGCCTGTCCCTGTACAGGCCTCCGAGCGATGTGCTGCCGAAATCAACAATGCAGAGAGGCAGATTGGGGTGTGAGAGGTATTGGATGGAAGTCCAAGCGTAGAGTGCACTGGCAAACGGACAAAGCTGTAGCTGCTTTCTCTGGGAAGGAAGTGCACTTTATATCCTAACCTTCCTTTGACTTGCCTGTGGGACAGTTGGACGTAAAAGCGTGCTTGAAGGTAAACTGAAGTAGAAACTGCCGGACCGTACTGCAGACTGCGAGTGGCCTCTCACGTGAGGTTCTTCTTAGGACCCAAAGGAGAGGAACAAGCAGAACCTTTCAGCAGAACTTCAGTGCCCTTTCGTAGCCAAAGCGCTAGTCACGGTGCAGGCCTCGTAGAAATGTGCTGCAGCAATCAGCCCTGGAGAGAGCCACACGGTGAGGTGAATTTCATTGCCTTTGTATGCATGAGTGCGTGCAGTGGACTCGCAAACTGACAACGGTCTTACCTGCTTGCTGTGAGAAGGAACTGCACTTTGCATCCGACCGTGCTTTCGCTTGCATGGGAGAACAGGCCCTAGAAGTGTGCTTGAAGGAAAACTGAAGTGGAAACTGCCGGACCATACTGAAGGCCGCCTTGGTCTTCTCACGTGTAGTTCTCCTCGGGAGATATTGGAGGACTTTCCAAGACCTGTCTTTCAGCAGAACCTCAATGCTCTTGCTCGGCCCAAGTACTAGTCAGCATATAGGCCTCAAAGAGATGTCCTGCAGAAATCAGCAATTCAGAAGGCCAGGTTGGGATGTGAATGATCCTGCAAGGGCGGCACAGACTGATGTGCCCTGGCAAACTGACAGAGCTCTACCTGCTGTCTCTAAGAAGGAACTGCACTTTATATCCTAACCTTCCACTGACTTGCCCGGGAAAGCTGGGGCTAGAAGGGTGCCGGAAGGAACGCAGAAGTGCACACCGCAGAACCATGCTGAAGATTGCGTGTGGCTTCTCACGTGGTGTTCTTCTCAGGAGAAAGGAGAGGACTTTCAAGGACCTGTCTTTCAGCAGAACCTCAGGGCACTTTCCAAGGCAAAGTGACTTTCACTGTACAGGCCTCCGAACGATGTGCTGCAGAAATCAGAAATGCTGGCTGGGGATCTAGCTCAGTGGTTCCGCCGCCTGCTTCGCAAGCAGAAGGACCCGAGTTCGATCCCCGGTACCGGAAAAAAAAAAAAAAAAAAAAAAAAAGGAAAGAGGAAAAAAAAGAAATTCAGAAATGCAGAGAGGCAGGTTGGGAGGTGAACGGTGTTGGCTATCAGTCCAAGAGTGGAGTGCACTGACAAACTGGCAAAGCTCTAGCTGCTTTCTCCGAGAAGGAACTGCGCTTTATATCCTAGCCTTCCCTTCCCTTGCGTGGGAGTGCCGGCGCTAGAAGTGTGCTTGAAGGAACACTGAAGGTCAAACTGCCGGACCACACTGAAGACTGACTGTGGCTTCTCACACGAAGTTCTCCTTAGGACAAGGCAGAGGACTTTCTAGGACCTGTCTTTCAGCAGAACCTCCGTGCCCTTTCCAGGAAAAAGTGCCTGTCACGCTCCCGGCCTCCTGGAACAGTGCTGCCGAAATCAGCAATGCAGAGAGCCAGACTGGCACGGGAAGAGTGTTGGCTATAAGGTGAAGCGTGGAGGGAACTGGAACTGGCAAGTGGACAAAGCTCTGGCTCCTGTCTCGTAGAAGGAAGTGCACCTTTTCTCCTACCCTTCCCTTGCCTTGCCTGGGAGAGCTGGCGCTCGAAGCACGCTGGAAGGAAAACTGAAGTGGAAGCTGCCCGACCACCCTGAGGACTGTGTTTGGTTTCACACCTGATGTTCTTTTCAGGAGAACGTAGAGGGCGTTCCGGGACCTGTCTTTCAGCCAAACCTCAGTGCACTTTCCAGGGCAAAGTGCCTGTCCCTGTACAGGCCTCCGAGCGATGTGCTGCCGAAATCAACAATGCAGAGAGGCAGATTGGGGTGTGAGAGGTATTGGATGGAAGTCCAAGCGTAGAGTGCACTGGCAAACGGACAAAGCTGTAGCTGCTTTCTCTGGGAAGGAAGTGCACTTTATATCCTAACCTTCCTTTGACTTGCCTGTGGGACAGTTGGACGTAAAAGCGTGCTTGAAGGTAAACTGAAGTAGAAACTGCCGGACCGTACTGCAGACTGCGAGTGGCCTCTCACGTGAGGTTCTTCTTAGGACCCAAAGGAGAGGAACAAGCAGAACCTTTCAGCAGAACTTCAGTGCCCTTTCGTAGCCAAAGCGCTAGTCACGGTGCAGGCCTCGTAGAAATGTGCTGCAGCAATCAGCCCTGGAGAGAGCCACACGGTGAGGTGAATTTCATTGCCTTTGTATGCATGAGTGCGTGCAGTGGACTCGCAAACTGACAACGGTCTTACCTGCTTGCTGTGAGAAGGAACTGCACTTTGCATCCGACCGTGCTTTCGCTTGCATGGGAGAACAGGCCCTAGAAGTGTGCTTGAAGGAAAACTGAAGTGGAAACTGCCGGACCATACTGAAGGCCGCCTTGGTCTTCTCACGTGTAGTTCTCCTCGGGAGATATTGGAGGACTTTCCAAGACCTGTCTTTCAGCAGAACCTCAATGCTCTTGCTCGGCCCAAGTACTAGTCAGCATATAGGCCTCAAAGAGATGTCCTGCAGAAATCAGCAATTCAGAAGGCCAGGTTGGGATGTGAATGATCCTGCAAGGGCGGCACAGACTGATGTGCCCTGGCAAACTGACAGAGCTCTACCTGCTGTCTCTAAGAAGGAACTGCACTTTATATCCTAACCTTCCACTGACTTGCCCGGGAAAGCTGGGGCTAGAAGGGTGCCGGAAGGAACGCAGAAGTGCACACCGCAGAACCATGCTGAAGATTGCGTGTGGCTTCTCACGTGGTGTTCTTCTCAGGAGAAAGGAGAGGACTTTCAAGGACCTGTCTTTCAGCAGAACCTCAGGGCACTTTCCAAGGCAAAGTGACTTTCACTGTACAGGCCTCCGAACGATGTGCTGCAGAAATCAGAAATGCTGGCTGGGGATCTAGCTCAGTGGTTCCGCCGCCTGCTTCGCAAGCAGAAGGACCCGAGTTCGATCCCCGGTACCGGAAAAAAAAAAAAAAAAAAAAAAAAAAGGAAAGAGGAAAAAAAAGAAATTCAGAAATGCAGAGAGGCAGGTTGGGAGGTGAACGGTGTTGGCTATCAGTCCAAGAGTGGAGTGCACTGACAAACTGGCAAAGCTCTAGCTGCTTTCTCCGAGAAGGAACTGCGCTTTATATCCTAGCCTTCCCTTCCCTTGCGTGGGAGTGCCGGCGCTAGAAGTGTGCTTGAAGGAACACTGAAGGTCAAACTGCCGGACCACACTGAAGACTGACTGTGGCTTCTCACACGAAGTTCTCCTTAGGACAAGGCAGAGGACTTTCTAGGACCTGTCTTTCAGCAGAACCTCCGTGCCCTTTCCAGGAAAAAAGTGCCTGTCACGCTCCCGGCCTCCTGGAACAGTGCTGCCGAAATCAGCAATGCAGAGAGCCAGACTGGCACGGGAAGAGTGTTGGCTATAAGGTGAAGCGTGGAGGGAACTGGAACTGGCAAGTGGACAAAGCTCTGGCTCCTGTCTCGTAGAAGGAAGTGCACCTTTTCTCCTACCCTTCCCTTGCCTTGCCTGGGAGAGCTGGCGCTCGAAGCACGCTGGAAGGAAAACTGAAGTGGAAGCTGCCCGACCACCCTGAGGACTGTGTTTGGTTTCACACCTGATGTTCTTTTCAGGAGAACGTAGAGGGCGTTCCGGGACCTGTCTTTCAGCCAAACCTCAGTGCACTTTCCAGGGCAAAGTGCCTGTCCCTGTACAGGCCTCCGAGCGATGTGCTGCCGAAATCAACAATGCAGAGAGGCAGATTGGGGTGTGAGAGGTATTGGATGGAAGTCCAAGCGTAGAGTGCACTGGCAAACGGACAAAGCTGTAGCTGCTTTCTCTGGGAAGGAAGTGCACTTTATATCCTAACCTTCCTTTGACTTGCCTGTGGGACAGTTGGACGTAAAAGCGTGCTTGAAGGTAAACTGAAGTAGAAACTGCCGGACCGTACTGCAGACTGCGAGTGGCCTCTCACGTGAGGTTCTTCTTAGGACCCAAAGGAGAGGAACAAGCAGAACCTTTCAGCAGAACTTCAGTGCCCTTTCGTAGCCAAAGCGCTAGTCACGGTGCAGGCCTCGTAGAAATGTGCTGCAGCAATCAGCCCTGGAGAGAGCCACACGGTGAGGTGAATTTCATTGCCTTTGTATGCATGAGTGCGTGCAGTGGACTCGCAAACTGACAACGGTCTTACCTGCTTGCTGTGAGAAGGAACTGCACTTTGCATCCGACCGTGCTTTCGCTTGCATGGGAGAACAGGCCCTAGAAGTGTGCTTGAAGGAAAACTGAAGTGGAAACTGCCGGACCATACTGAAGGCCGCCTTGGTCTTCTCACGTGTAGTTCTCCTCGGGAGATATTGGAGGACTTTCCAAGACCTGTCTTTCAGCAGAACCTCAATGCTCTTGCTCGGCCCAAGTACTAGTCAGCATATAGGCCTCAAAGAGATGTCCTGCAGAAATCAGCAATTCAGAAGGCCAGGTTGGGATGTGAATGATCCTGCAAGGGCGGCACAGACTGATGTGCCCTGGCAAACTGACAGAGCTCTACCTGCTGTCTCTAAGAAGGAACTGCACTTTATATCCTAACCTTCCACTGACTTGCCCGGGAAAGCTGGGGCTAGAAGGGTGCCGGAAGGAACGCAGAAGTGCACACCGCAGAACCATGCTGAAGATTGCGTGTGGCTTCTCACGTGGTGTTCTTCTCAGGAGAAAGGAGAGGACTTTCAAGGACCTGTCTTTCAGCAGAACCTCAGGGCACTTTCCAAGGCAAAGTGACTTTCACTGTACAGGCCTCCGAACGATGTGCTGCAGAAATCAGAAATGCTGGCTGGGGATCTAGCTCAGTGGTTCCGCCGCCTGCTTCGCAAGCAGAAGGACCCGAGTTCGATCCCCGGTACCGGAAAAAAAAAAAAAAAAAAAAAAAGGAAAGAGGAAAAAAAAGAAATTCAGAAATGCAGAGAGGCAGGTTGGGAGGTGAACGGTGTTGGCTATCAGTCCAAGAGTGGAGTGCACTGACAAACTGGCAAAGCTCTAGCTGCTTTCTCCGAGAAGGAACTGCGCTTTATATCCTAGCCTTCCCTTCCCTTGCGTGGGAGTGCCGGCGCTAGAAGTGTGCTTGAAGGAACACTGAAGGTCAAACTGCCGGACCACACTGAAGACTGACTGTGGCTTCTCACACGAAGTTCTCCTTAGGACAAGGCAGAGGACTTTCTAGGACCTGTCTTTCAGCAGAACCTCCGTGCCCTTTCCAGGAAAAAGTGCCTGTCACGCTCCCGGCCTCCTGGAACAGTGCTGCCGAAATCAGCAATGCAGAGAGCCAGACTGGCACGGGAAGAGTGTTGGCTATAAGGTGAAGCGTGGAGGGAACTGGAACTGGCAAGTGGACAAAGCTCTGGCTCCTGTCTCGTAGAAGGAAGTGCACCTTTTCTCCTACCCTTCCCTTGCCTTGCCTGGGAGAGCTGGCGCTCGAAGCACGCTGGAAGGAAAACTGAAGTGGAAGCTGCCCGACCACCCTGAGGACTGTGTTTGGTTTCACACCTGATGTTCTTTTCAGGAGAACGTAGAGGGCGTTCCGGGACCTGTCTTTCAGCCAAACCTCAGTGCACTTTCCAGGGCAAAGTGCCTGTCCCTGTACAGGCCTCCGAGCGATGTGCTGCCGAAATCAACAATGCAGAGAGGCAGATTGGGGTGTGAGAGGTATTGGATGGAAGTCCAAGCGTAGAGTGCACTGGCAAACGGACAAAGCTGTAGCTGCTTTCTCTGGGAAGGAAGTGCACTTTATATCCTAACCTTCCTTTGACTTGCCTGTGGGACAGTTGGACGTAAAAGCGTGCTTGAAGGTAAACTGAAGTAGAAACTGCCGGACCGTACTGCAGACTGCGAGTGGCCTCTCACGTGAGGTTCTTCTTAGGACCCAAAGGAGAGGAACAAGCAGAACCTTTCAGCAGAACTTCAGTGCCCTTTCGTAGCCAAAGCGCTAGTCACGGTGCAGGCCTCGTAGAAATGTGCTGCAGCAATCAGCCCTGGAGAGAGCCACACGGTGAGGTGAATTTCATTGCCTTTGTATGCATGAGTGCGTGCAGTGGACTCGCAAACTGACAACGGTCTTACCTGCTTGCTGTGAGAAGGAACTGCACTTTGCATCCGACCGTGCTTTCGCTTGCATGGGAGAACAGGCCCTAGAAGTGTGCTTGAAGGAAAACTGAAGTGGAAACTGCCGGACCATACTGAAGGCCGCCTTGGTCTTCTCACGTGTAGTTCTCCTCGGGAGATATTGGAGGACTTTCCAAGACCTGTCTTTCAGCAGAACCTCAATGCTCTTGCTCGGCCCAAGTACTAGTCAGCATATAGGCCTCAAAGAGATGTCCTGCAGAAATCAGCAATTCAGAAGGCCAGGTTGGGATGTGAATGATCCTGCAAGGGCGGCACAGACTGATGTGCCCTGGCAAACTGACAGAGCTCTACCTGCTGTCTCTAAGAAGGAACTGCACTTTATATCCTAACCTTCCACTGACTTGCCCGGGAAAGCTGGGGCTAGAAGGGTGCCGGAAGGAACGCAGAAGTGCACACCGCAGAACCATGCTGAAGATTGCGTGTGGCTTCTCACGTGGTGTTCTTCTCAGGAGAAAGGAGAGGACTTTCAAGGACCTGTCTTTCAGCAGAACCTCAGGGCACTTTCCAAGGCAAAGTGACTTTCACTGTACAGGCCTCCGAACGATGTGCTGCAGAAATCAGAAATGCTGGCTGGGGATCTAGCTCAGTGGTTCCGCCGCCTGCTTCGCAAGCAGAAGGACCCGAGTTCGATCCCCGGTACCGGAAAAAAAAAAAAAAAAAAAAAAAAAGGAAAGAGGAAAAAAAAGAAATTCAGAAATGCAGAGAGGCAGGTTGGGAGGTGAACGGTGTTGGCTATCAGTCCAAGAGTGGAGTGCACTGACAAACTGGCAAAGCTCTAGCTGCTTTCTCCGAGAAGGAACTGCGCTTTATATCCTAGCCTTCCCTTCCCTTGCGTGGGAGTGCCGGCGCTAGAAGTGTGCTTGAAGGAACACTGAAGGTCAAACTGCCGGACCACACTGAAGACTGACTGTGGCTTCTCACACGAAGTTCTCCTTAGGACAAGGCAGAGGACTTTCTAGGACCTGTCTTTCAGCAGAACCTCCGTGCCCTTTCCAGGAAAAAAGTGCCTGTCACGCTCCCGGCCTCCTGGAACAGTGCTGCCGAAATCAGCAATGCAGAGAGCCAGACTGGCACGGGAAGAGTGTTGGCTATAAGGTGAAGCGTGGAGGGAACTGGAACTGGCAAGTGGACAAAGCTCTGGCTCCTGTCTCGTAGAAGGAAGTGCACCTTTTCTCCTACCCTTCCCTTGCCTTGCCTGGGAGAGCTGGCGCTCGAAGCACGCTGGAAGGAAAACTGAAGTGGAAGCTGCCCGACCACCCTGAGGACTGTGTTTGGTTTCACACCTGATGTTCTTTTCAGGAGAACGTAGAGGGCGTTCCGGGACCTGTCTTTCAGCCAAACCTCAGTGCACTTTCCAGGGCAAAGTGCCTGTCCCTGTACAGGCCTCCGAGCGATGTGCTGCCGAAATCAACAATGCAGAGAGGCAGATTGGGGTGTGAGAGGTATTGGATGGAAGTCCAAGCGTAGAGTGCACTGGCAAACGGACAAAGCTGTAGCTGCTTTCTCTGGGAAGGAAGTGCACTTTATATCCTAACCTTCCTTTGACTTGCCTGTGGGACAGTTGGACGTAAAAGCGTGCTTGAAGGTAAACTGAAGTAGAAACTGCCGGACCGTACTGCAGACTGCGAGTGGCCTCTCACGTGAGGTTCTTCTTAGGACCCAAAGGAGAGGAACAAGCAGAACCTTTCAGCAGAACTTCAGTGCCCTTTCGTAGCCAAAGCGCTAGTCACGGTGCAGGCCTCGTAGAAATGTGCTGCAGCAATCAGCCCTGGAGAGAGCCACACGGTGAGGTGAATTTCATTGCCTTTGTATGCATGAGTGCGTGCAGTGGACTCGCAAACTGACAACGGTCTTACCTGCTTGCTGTGAGAAGGAACTGCACTTTGCATCCGACCGTGCTTTCGCTTGCATGGGAGAACAGGCCCTAGAAGTGTGCTTGAAGGAAAACTGAAGTGGAAACTGCCGGACCATACTGAAGGCCGCCTTGGTCTTCTCACGTGTAGTTCTCCTCGGGAGATATTGGAGGACTTTCCAAGACCTGTCTTTCAGCAGAACCTCAATGCTCTTGCTCGGCCCAAGTACTAGTCAGCATATAGGCCTCAAAGAGATGTCCTGCAGAAATCAGCAATTCAGAAGGCCAGGTTGGGATGTGAATGATCCTGCAAGGGCGGCACAGACTGATGTGCCCTGGCAAACTGACAGAGCTCTACCTGCTGTCTCTAAGAAGGAACTGCACTTTATATCCTAACCTTCCACTGACTTGCCCGGGAAAGCTGGGGCTAGAAGGGTGCCGGAAGGAACGCAGAAGTGCACACCGCAGAACCATGCTGAAGATTGCGTGTGGCTTCTCACGTGGTGTTCTTCTCAGGAGAAAGGAGAGGACTTTCTAGGACCTGTCTTTCAGCAGAACCTCAGGCCACTTTCCAAGGCAAAGTGACTTTCACTGTACAGGCCTCCGAACGATGTGCTGCCGAAATCAGCAGTGCAGAGAGCCAGACCGGCACGGGAAGAGTGTTGGCTATAAGGTGAAGCGTGGAGGGAACTGGAACTGGCAAGTGGACAAAGCTCTGGCTCCTGTCTCGTAGAAGGAAGTGCACCTTTTCTCCTACCCTTCCCTTGCCTTGCCTGGGAGAGCTGGCGCTCGAAGCACGCTGGAAGGAAAACTGAAGTGGAAGCTGCCCGACCACCCTGAGGACTGTGTTTGGTTTCACACCTGATGTTCTTTTCAGGAGAACGTAGAGGGCGTTCCGGGACCTGTCTTTCAGCCAAACCTCAGTGCACTTTCCAGGGCAAAGTGCCTGTCCCTGTACAGGCCTCCGAGCGATGTGCTGCCGAAATCAACAATGCAGAGAGGCAGATTGGGGTGTGAGAGGTATTGGATGGAAGTCCAAGCGTAGAGTGCACTGGCAAACGGACAAAGCTGTAGCTGCTTTCTCTGGGAAGGAAGTGCACTTTATATCCTAACCTTCCTTTGACTTGCCTGTGGGACAGTTGGACGTAAAAGCGTGCTTGAAGGTAAACTGAAGTAGAAACTGCCGGACCGTACTGCAG
This sequence comes from Heterocephalus glaber, assembly GCF_053883595.1. NCBI lineage: Eukaryota > Metazoa > Chordata > Mammalia > Rodentia > Bathyergidae > Heterocephalus > Heterocephalus glaber. Next base: position 78,536 of record NW_028258420.1, on the reverse strand, counting down.
ACTGCGAGTGGCCTCTCACGTGAGGTTCTTCTTAGGACCCAAAGGAGAGGAACAAGCAGAACCTTTCAGCAGAACTTCAGTGCCCTTTCGTAGCCAAAGCGCTAGTCACGGTGCAGGCCTCGTAGAAATGTGCTGCAGCAATCAGCCCTGGAGAGAGCCACACGGTGAGGTGAATTTCATTGCCTTTGTATGCATGAGTGCGTGCAGTGGACTCGCAAACTGACAACGGTCTTACCTGCTTGCTGTGAGAAGGAACTGCACTTTGCATCCGACCGTGCTTTCGCTTGCATGGGAGAACAGGCCCTAGAAGTGTGCTTGAAGGAAAACTGAAGTGGAAACTGCCGGACCATACTGAAGGCCGCCTTGGTCTTCTCACGTGTAGTTCTCCTCGGGAGATATTGGAGGACTTTCCAAGACCTGTCTTTCAGCAGAACCTCAATGCTCTTGCTCGGCCCAAGTACTAGTCAGCATATAGGCCTCAAAGAGATGTCCTGCAGAAATCAGCAATTCAGAAGGCCAGGTTGGGATGTGAATGATCCTGCAAGGGCGGCACAGACTGATGTGCCCTGGCAAACTGACAGAGCTCTACCTGCTGTCTCTAAGAAGGAACTGCACTTTATATCCTAACCTTCCACTGACTTGCCCGGGAAAGCTGGGGCTAGAAGGGTGCCGGAAGGAACGCAGAAGTGCACACCGCAGAACCATGCTGAAGATTGCGTGTGGCTTCTCACGTGGTGTTCTTCTCAGGAGAAAGGAGAGGACTTTCAAGGACCTGTCTTTCAGCAGAACCTCAGGGCACTTTCCAAGGCAAAGTGACTTTCACTGTACAGGCCTCCGAACGATGTGCTGCAGAAATCAGAAATGCTGGCTGGGGATCTAGCTCAGTGGTTCCGCCGCCTGCTTCGCAAGCAGAAGGACCCGAGTTCGATCCCCGGTACCGGAAAAAAAAAAAAAAAAAAAAAAAAGGAAAGAGGAAAAACAAGAAATTCAGAAATGCAGAGAGGCAGGTTGGGAGGTGAACGGTGTTGGCTATCAGTCCAAGAGTGGAGTGCACTGACAAACTGGCAAAGCTCTAGCTGCTTTCTCCGAGAAGGAACTGCGCTTTATATCCTAGCCTTCCCTTCCCTTGCGTGGGAGTGCCGGCGCTAGAAGTGTGCTTGAAGGAACACTGAAGGTCAAACTGCCGGACCACACTGAAGACTGACTGTGGCTTCTCACACGAAGTTCTCCTTAGGACAAGGCAGAGGACTTTCTAGGACCTGTCTTTCAGCAGAACCTCCGTGCCCTTTCCAGGAAAAAGTGCCTGTCACGCTCCCGGCCTCCTGGAACAGTGCTGCCGAAATCAGCAATGCAGAGAGCCAGACTGGCACGGGAAGAGTGTTGGCTATAAGGTGAAGCGTGGAGGGAACTGGAACTGGCAAGTGGACAAAGCTCTGGCTCCTGTCTCGTAGAAGGAAGTGCACCTTTTCTCCTACCCTTCCCTTGCCTTGCCTGGGAGAGCTGGCGCTCGAAGCACGCTGGAAGGAAAACTGAAGTGGAAGCTGCCCGACCACCCTGAGGACTGTGTTTGGTTTCACACCTGATGTTCTTTTCAGGAGAACGTAGAGGGCGTTCCGGGACCTGTCTTTCAGCCAAACCTCAGTGCACTTTCCAGGGCAAAGTGCCTGTCCCTGTACAGGCCTCCGAGCGATGTGCTGCCGAAATCAACAATGCAGAGAGGCAGATTGGGGTGTGAGAGGTATTGGATGGAAGTCCAAGCGTAGAGTGCACTGGCAAACGGACAAAGCTGTAGCTGCTTTCTCTGGGAAGGAAGTGCACTTTATATCCTAACCTTCCTTTGACTTGCCTGTGGGACAGTTGGACGTAAAAGCGTGCTTGAAGGTAAACTGAAGTAGAAACTGCCGGACCGTACTGCAGACTGCGAGTGGCCTCTCACGTGAGGTTCTTCTTAGGACCCAAAGGAGAGGAACAAGCAGAACCTTTCAGCAGAACTTCAGTGCCCTTTCGTAGCCAAAGCGCTAGTCACGGTGCAGGCCTCGTAGAAATGTGCTGCAGCAATCAGCCCTGGAGAGAGCCACACGGTGAGGTGAATTTCATTGCCTTTGTATGCATGAGTGCGTGCAGTGGACTCGCAAACTGACAACGGTCTTACCTGCTTGCTGTGAGAAGGAACTGCACTTTGCATCCGACCGTGCTTTCGCTTGCATGGGAGAACAGGCCCTAGAAGTGTGCTTGAAGGAAAACTGAAGTGGAAACTGCCGGACCATACTGAAGGCCGCCTTGGTCTTCTCACGTGTAGTTCTCCTCGGGAGATATTGGAGGACTTTCCAAGACCTGTCTTTCAGCAGAACCTCAATGCTCTTGCTCGGCCCAAGTACTAGTCAGCATATAGGCCTCAAAGAGATGTCCTGCAGAAATCAGCAATTCAGAAGGCCAGGTTGGGATGTGAATGATCCTGCAAGGGCGGCACAGACTGATGTGCCCTGGCAAACTGACAGAGCTCTACCTGCTGTCTCTAAGAAGGAACTGCACTTTATATCCTAACCTTCCACTGACTTGCCCGGGAAAGCTGGGGCTAGAAGGGTGCCGGAAGGAACGCAGAAGTGCACACCGCAGAACCATGCTGAAGATTGCGTGTGGCTTCTCACGTGGTGTTCTTCTCAGGAGAAAGGAGAGGACTTTCTAGGACCTGTCTTTCAGCAGAACCTCAGGGCACTTTCCAGGAAAAAGTGCCTGTCACGCTCCCGGCCTCCTGGAACAGTGCTGCCGAAATCAGCAGTGCAGAGAGCCAGACCGGCACGGGAAGAGTGTTGGCTATAAGGTGAAGCGTGGAGGGAACTGGAACTGGCAAGTGGACAAAGCTCTGGCTCCTGTCTCGTAGAAGGAAGTGCACCTTTTCTCCTACCCTTCCCTTGCCTTGCCTGGGAGAGCTGGCGCTCGAAGCACGCTGGAAGGAAAACTGAAGTGGAAGCTGCCCGACCACCCTGAGGACTGTGTTTGGTTTCACACCTGATGTTCTTTTCAGGAGAACGTAGAGGGCGTTCCGGGACCTGTCTTTCAGCCAAACCTCAGTGCACTTTCCAGGGCAAAGTGCCTGTCCCTGTACAGGCCTCCGAGCGATGTGCTGCCGAAATCAACAATGCAGAGAGGCAGATTGGGGTGTGAGAGGTATTGGATGGAAGTCCAAGCGTAGAGTGCACTGGCAAACGGACAAAGCTGTAGCTGCTTTCTCTGGGAAGGAAGTGCACTTTATATCCTAACCTTCCTTTGACTTGCCTGTGGGACAGTTGGACGTAAAAGCGTGCTTGAAGGTAAACTGAAGTAGAAACTGCCGGACCGTACTGCAGACTGCGAGTGGCCTCTCACGTGAGGTTCTTCTTAGGACCCAAAGGAGAGGAACAAGCAGAACCTTTCAGCAGAACTTCAGTGCCCTTTCGTAGCCAAAGCGCTAGTCACGGTGCAGGCCTCGTAGAAATGTGCTGCAGCAATCAGCCCTGGAGAGAGCCACACGGTGAGGTGAATTTCATTGCCTTTGTATGCATGAGTGCGTGCAGTGGACTCGCAAACTGACAACGGTCTTACCTGCTTGCTGTGAGAAGGAACTGCACTTTGCATCCGACCGTGCTTTCGCTTGCATGGGAGAACAGGCCCTAGAAGTGTGCTTGAAGGAAAACTGAAGTGGAAACTGCCGGACCATACTGAAGGCCGCCTTGGTCTTCTCACGTGTAGTTCTCCTCGGGAGATATTGGAGGACTTTCCAAGACCTGTCTTTCAGCAGAACCTCAATGCTCTTGCTCGGCCCAAGTACTAGTCAGCATATAGGCCTCAAAGAGATGTCCTGCAGAAATCAGCAATTCAGAAGGCCAGGTTGGGATGTGAATGATCCTGCAAGGGCGGCACAGACTGATGTGCCCTGGCAAACTGACAGAGCTCTACCTGCTGTCTCTAAGAAGGAACTGCACTTTATATCCTAACCTTCCACTGACTTGCCCGGGAAAGCTGGGGCTAGAAGGGTGCCGGAAGGAACGCAGAAGTGCACACCGCAGAACCATGCTGAAGATTGCGTGTGGCTTCTCACGTGGTGTTCTTCTCAGGAGAAAGGAGAGGACTTTCAAGGACCTGTCTTTCAGCAGAACCTCAGGGCACTTTCCAAGGCAAAGTGACTTTCACTGTACAGGCCTCCGAACGATGTGCTGCAGAAATCAGAAATGCTGGCTGGGGATCTAGCTCAGTGGTTCCGCCGCCTGCTTCGCAAGCAGAAGGACCCGAGTTCGATCCCCGGTACCGGAAAAAAAAAAAAAAAAAAAAAAAAAGGAAAGAGGAAAAAAAAGAAATTCAGAAATGCAGAGAGGCAGGTTGGGAGGTGAACGGTGTTGGCTATCAGTCCAAGAGTGGAGTGCACTGACAAACTGGCAAAGCTCTAGCTGCTTTCTCCGAGAAGGAACTGCGCTTTATATCCTAGCCTTCCCTTCCCTTGCGTGGGAGTGCCGGCGCTAGAAGTGTGCTTGAAGGAACACTGAAGGTCAAACTGCCGGACCACACTGAAGACTGACTGTGGCTTCTCACACGAAGTTCTCCTTAGGACAAGGCAGAGGACTTTCTAGGACCTGTCTTTCAGCAGAACCTCCGTGCCCTTTCCAGGAAAAAAGTGCCTGTCACGCTCCCGGCCTCCTGGAACAGTGCTGCCGAAATCAGCAATGCAGAGAGCCAGACTGGCACGGGAAGAGTGTTGGCTATAAGGTGAAGCGTGGAGGGAACTGGAACTGGCAAGTGGACAAAGCTCTGGCTCCTGTCTCGTAGAAGGAAGTGCACCTTTTCTCCTACCCTTCCCTTGCCTTGCCTGGGAGAGCTGGCGCTCGAAGCACGCTGGAAGGAAAACTGAAGTGGAAGCTGCCCGACCACCCTGAGGACTGTGTTTGGTTTCACACCTGATGTTCTTTTCAGGAGAACGTAGAGGGCGTTCCGGGACCTGTCTTTCAGCCAAACCTCAGTGCACTTTCCAGGGCAAAGTGCCTGTCCCTGTACAGGCCTCCGAGCGATGTGCTGCCGAAATCAACAATGCAGAGAGGCAGATTGGGGTGTGAGAGGTATTGGATGGAAGTCCAAGCGTAGAGTGCACTGGCAAACGGACAAAGCTGTAGCTGCTTTCTCTGGGAAGGAAGTGCACTTTATATCCTAACCTTCCTTTGACTTGCCTGTGGGACAGTTGGACGTAAAAGCGTGCTTGAAGGTAAACTGAAGTAGAAACTGCCGGACCGTACTGCAGACTGCGAGTGGCCTCTCACGTGAGGTTCTTCTTAGGACCCAAAGGAGAGGAACAAGCAGAACCTTTCAGCAGAACTTCAGTGCCCTTTCGTAGCCAAAGCGCTAGTCACGGTGCAGGCCTCGTAGAAATGTGCTGCAGCAATCAGCCCTGGAGAGAGCCACACGGTGAGGTGAATTTCATTGCCTTTGTATGCATGAGTGCGTGCAGTGGACTCGCAAACTGACAACGGTCTTACCTGCTTGCTGTGAGAAGGAACTGCACTTTGCATCCGACCGTGCTTTCGCTTGCATGGGAGAACAGGCCCTAGAAGTGTGCTTGAAGGAAAACTGAAGTGGAAACTGCCGGACCATACTGAAGGCCGCCTTGGTCTTCTCACGTGTAGTTCTCCTCGGGAGATATTGGAGGACTTTCCAAGACCTGTCTTTCAGCAGAACCTCAATGCTCTTGCTCGGCCCAAGTACTAGTCAGCATATAGGCCTCAAAGAGATGTCCTGCAGAAATCAGCAATTCAGAAGGCCAGGTTGGGATGTGAATGATCCTGCAAGGGCGGCACAGACTGATGTGCCCTGGCAAACTGACAGAGCTCTACCTGCTGTCTCTAAGAAGGAACTGCACTTTATATCCTAACCTTCCACTGACTTGCCCGGGAAAGCTGGGGCTAGAAGGGTGCCGGAAGGAACGCAGAAGTGCACACCGCAGAACCATGCTGAAGATTGCGTGTGGCTTCTCACGTGGTGTCTTCTCAGGAGAAAGGAGAGGACTTTCAAGGACCTGTCTTTCAGCAGAACCTCAGGGCACTTTCCAAGGCAAAGTGACTTTCACTGTACAGGCCTCCGAACGATGTGCTGCAGAAATCAGAAATGCTGGCTGGGGATCTAGCTCAGTGGTTCCGCCGCCTGCTTCGCAAGCAGAAGGACCCGAGTTCGATCCCCGGTACCGGAAAAAAAAAAAAAAAAAAAAAAAAAAGGAAAGAGGAAAAAAAAGAAATTCAGAAATGCAGAGAGGCAGGTTGGGAGGTGAACGGTGTTGGCTATCAGTCCAAGAGTGGAGTGCACTGACAAACTGGCAAAGCTCTAGCTGCTTTCTCCGAGAAGGAACTGCGCTTTATATCCTAGCCTTCCCTTCCCTTGCGTGGGAGTGCCGGCGCTAGAAGTGTGCTTGAAGGAACACTGAAGGTCAAACTGCCGGACCACACTGAAGACTGACTGTGGCTTCTCACACGAAGTTCTCCTTAGGACAAGGCAGAGGACTTTCTAGGACCTGTCTTTCAGCAGAACCTCCGTGCCCTTTCCAGGAAAAAAGTGCCTGTCACGCTCCCGGCCTCCTGGAACAGTGCTGCCGAAATCAGCAATGCAGAGAGCCAGACTGGCACGGGAAGAGTGTTGGCTATAAGGTGAAGCGTGGAGGGAACTGGAACTGGCAAGTGGACAAAGCTCTGGCTCCTGTCTCGTAGAAGGAAGTGCACCTTTTCTCCTACCCTTCCCTTGCCTTGCCTGGGAGAGCTGGCGCTCGAAGCACGCTGGAAGGAAAACTGAAGTGGAAGCTGCCCGACCACCCTGAGGACTGTGTTTGGTTTCACACCTGATGTTCTTTTCAGGAGAACGTAGAGGGCGTTCCGGGACCTGTCTTTCAGCCAAACCTCAGTGCACTTTCCAGGGCAAAGTGCCTGTCCCTGTACAGGCCTCCGAGCGATGTGCTGCCGAAATCAACAATGCAGAGAGGCAGATTGGGGTGTGAGAGGTATTGGATGGAAGTCCAAGCGTAGAGTGCACTGGCAAACGGACAAAGCTGTAGCTGCTTTCTCTGGGAAGGAAGTGCACTTTATATCCTAACCTTCCTTTGACTTGCCTGTGGGACAGTTGGACGTAAAAGCGTGCTTGAAGGTAAACTGAAGTAGAAACTGCCGGACCGTACTGCAGACTGCGAGTGGCCTCTCACGTGAGGTTCTTCTTAGGACCCAAAGGAGAGGAACAAGCAGAACCTTTCAGCAGAACTTCAGTGCCCTTTCGTAGCCAAAGCGCTAGTCACGGTGCAGGCCTCGTAGAAATGTGCTGCAGCAATCAGCCCTGGAGAGAGCCACACGGTGAGGTGAATTTCATTGCCTTTGTATGCATGAGTGCGTGCAGTGGACTCGCAAACTGACAACGGTCTTACCTGCTTGCTGTGAGAAGGAACTGCACTTTGCATCCGACCGTGCTTTCGCTTGCATGGGAGAACAGGCCCTAGAAGTGTGCTTGAAGGAAAACTGAAGTGGAAACTGCCGGACCATACTGAAGGCCGCCTTGGTCTTCTCACGTGTAGTTCTCCTCGGGAGATATTGGAGGACTTTCCAAGACCTGTCTTTCAGCAGAACCTCAATGCTCTTGCTCGGCCCAAGTACTAGTCAGCATATAGGCCTCAAAGAGATGTCCTGCAGAAATCAGCAATTCAGAAGGCCAGGTTGGGATGTGAATGATCCTGCAAGGGCGGCACAGACTGATGTGCCCTGGCAAACTGACAGAGCTCTACCTGCTGTCTCTAAGAAGGAACTGCACTTTATATCCTAACCTTCCACTGACTTGCCCGGGAAAGCTGGGGCTAGAAGGGTGCCGGAAGGAACGCAGAAGTGCACACCGCAGAACCATGCTGAAGATTGCGTGTGGCTTCTCACGTGGTGTTCTTCTCAGGAGAAAGGAGAGGACTTTCTAGGACCTGTCTTTCAGCAGAACCTCAGGGCACTTTCCAGGAAAAAGTGCCTGTCACGCTCCCGGCCTCCTGGAACAGTGCTGCCGAAATCAGCAGTGCAGAGAGCCAGACCGGCACGGGAAGAGTGTTGGCTATAAGGTGAAGCGTGGAGGGAACTGGAACTGGCAAGTGGACAAAGCTCTGGCTCCTGTCTCGTAGAAGGAAGTGCACCTTTTCTCCTACCCTTCCCTTGCCTTGCCTGGGAGAGCTGGCGCTCGAAGCACGCTGGAAGGAAAACTGAAGTGGAAGCTGCCCGACCACCCTGAGGACTGTGTTTGGTTTCACACCTGATGTTCTTTTCAGGAGAACGTAGAGGGCGTTCCGGGACCTGTCTTTCAGCCAAACCTCAGTGCACTTTCCAGGGCAAAGTGCCTGTCCCTGTACAGGCCTCCGAGCGATGTGCTGCCGAAATCAACAATGCAGAGAGGCAGATTGGGGTGTGAGAGGTATTGGATGGAAGTCCAAGCGTAGAGTGCACTGGCAAACGGACAAAGCTGTAGCTGCTTTCTCTGGGAAGGAAGTGCACTTTATATCCTAACCTTCCTTTGACTTGCCTGTGGGACAGTTGGACGTAAAAGCGTGCTTGAAGGTAAACTGAAGTAGAAACTGCCGGACCGTACTGCAGACTGCGAGTGGCCTCTCACGTGAGGTTCTTCTTAGGACCCAAAGGAGAGGAACAAGCAGAACCTTTCAGCAGAACTTCAGTGCCCTTTCGTAGCCAAAGCGCTAGTCACGGTGCAGGCCTCGTAGAAATGTGCTGCAGCAATCAGCCCTGGAGAGAGCCACACGGTGAGGTGAATTTCATTGCCTTTGTATGCATGAGTGCGTGCAGTGGACTCGCAAACTGACAACGGTCTTACCTGCTTGCTGTGAGAAGGAACTGCACTTTGCATCCGACCGTGCTTTCGCTTGCATGGGAGAACAGGCCCTAGAAGTGTGCTTGAAGGAAAACTGAAGTGGAAACTGCCGGACCATACTGAAGGCCGCCTTGGTCTTCTCACGTGTAGTTCTCCTCGGGAGATATTGGAGGACTTTCCAAGACCTGTCTTTCAGCAGAACCTCAATGCTCTTGCTCGGCCCAAGTACTAGTCAGCATATAGGCCTCAAAGAGATGTCCTGCAGAAATCAGCAATTCAGAAGGCCAGGTTGGGATGTGAATGATCCTGCAAGGGCGGCACAGACTGATGTGCCCTGGCAAACTGACAGAGCTCTACCTGCTGTCTCTAAGAAGGAACTGCACTTTATATCCTAACCTTCCACTGACTTGCCCGGGAAAGCTGGGGCTAGAAGGGTGCCGGAAGGAACGCAGAAGTGCACACCGCAGAACCATGCTGAAGATTGCGTGTGGCTTCTCACGTGGTGTTCTTCTCAGGAGAAAGGAGAGGACTTTCAAGGACCTGTCTTTCAGCAGAACCTCAGGGCACTTTCCAAGGCAAAGTGACTTTCACTGTACAGGCCTCCGAACGATGTGCTGCAGAAATCAGAAATGCTGGCTGGGGATCTAGCTCAGTGGTTCCGCCGCCTGCTTCGCAAGCAGAAGGACCCGAGTTCGATCCCCGGTACCGGAAAAAAAAAAAAAAAAAAAAAAAAAGGAAAGAGGAAAAAAAAGAAATTCAGAAATGCAGAGAGGCAGGTTGGGAGGTGAACGGTGTTGGCTATCAGTCCAAGAGTGGAGTGCACTGACAAACTGGCAAAGCTCTAGCTGCTTTCTCCGAGAAGGAACTGCGCTTTATATCCTAGCCTTCCCTTCCCTTGCGTGGGAGTGCCGGCGCTAGAAGTGTGCTTGAAGGAACACTGAAGGTCAAACTGCCGGACCACACTGAAGACTGACTGTGGCTTCTCACACGAAGTTCTCCTTAGGACAAGGCAGAGGACTTTCTAGGACCTGTCTTTCAGCAGAACCTCCGTGCCCTTTCCAGAAAAAAGTGCCTGTCACGCTCCCGGCCTCCTGGAACAGTGCTGCCGAAATCAGCAATGCAGAGAGCCAGACTGGCACGGGAAGAGTGTTGGCTATAAGGTGAAGCGTGGAGGGAACTGGAACTGGCAAGTGGACAAAGCTCTGGCTCCTGTCTCGTAGAAGGAAGTGCACCTTTTCTCCTACCCTTCCCTTGCCTTGCCTGGGAGAGCTGGCGCTCGAAGCACGCTGGAAGGAAAACTGAAGTGGAAGCTGCCCGACCACCCTGAGGACTGTGTTTGGTTTCACACCTGATGTTCTTTTCAGGAGAACGTAGAGGGCGTTCCGGGACCTGTCTTTCAGCCAAACCTCAGTGCACTTTCCAGGGCAAAGTGCCTGTCCCTGTACAGGCCTCCGAGCGATGTGCTGCCGAAATCAACAATGCAGAGAGGCAGATTGGGGTGTGAGAGGTATTGGATGGAAGTCCAAGCGTAGAGTGCACTGGCAAACGGACAAAGCTGTAGCTGCTTTCTCTGGGAAGGAAGTGCACTTTATATCCTAACCTTCCTTTGACTTGCCTGTGGGACAGTTGGACGTAAAAGCGTGCTTGAAGGTAAACTGAAGTAGAAACTGCCGGACCGTACTGCAGACTGCGAGTGGCCTCTCACGTGAGGTTCTTCTTAGGACCCAAAGGAGAGGAACAAGCAGAACCTTTCAGCAGAACTTCAGTGCCCTTTCGTAGCCAAAGCGCTAGTCACGGTGCAGGCCTCGTAGAAATGTGCTGCAGCAATCAGCCCTGGAGAGAGCCACACGGTGAGGTGAATTTCATTGCCTTTGTATGCATGAGTGCGTGCAGTGGACTCGCAAACTGACAACGGTCTTACCTGCTTGCTGTGAGAAGGAACTGCACTTTGCATCCGACCGTGCTTTCGCTTGCATGGGAGAACAGGCCCTAGAAGTGTGCTTGAAGGAAAACTGAAGTGGAAACTGCCGGACCATACTGAAGGCCGCCTTGGTCTTCTCACGTGTAGTTCTCCTCGGGAGATATTGGAGGACTTTCCAAGACCTGTCTTTCAGCAGAACCTCAATGCTCTTGCTCGGCCCAAGTACTAGTCAGCATATAGGCCTCAAAGAGATGTCCTGCAGAAATCAGCAATTCAGAAGGCCAGGTTGGGATGTGAATGATCCTGCAAGGGCGGCACAGACTGATGTGCCCTGGCAAACTGACAGAGCTCTACCTGCTGTCTCTAAGAAGGAACTGCACTTTATATCCTAACCTTCCACTGACTTGCCCGGGAAAGCTGGGGCTAGAAGGGTGCCGGAAGGAACGCAGAAGTGCACACCGCAGAACCATGCTGAAGATTGCGTGTGGCTTCTCACGTGGTGTTCTTCTCAGGAGAAAGGAGAGGACTTTCTAGGACCTGTCTTTCAGCAGAACCTCAGGGCACTTTCCAAGGCAAAGTGCCTGTCACGCTCCAGGCCTCCGAACAGTGCTGCCGAAATCAGCAGTGCAGAGAGCCAGACCGGCACGGGAAGAGTGTTGGCTATAAGGTGAAGCGTGGAGGGAACTGGAACTGGCAAGTGGACAAAGCTCTGGCTCCTGTCTCGTAGAAGGAAGTGCACCTTTTCTCCTACCCTTCCCTTGCCTTGCCTGGGAGAGCTGGCGCTCGAAGCACGCTGGAAGGAAAACTGAAGTGGAAGCTGCCCGACCACCCTGAGGACTGTGTTTGGTTTCACACCTGATGTTCTTTTCAGGAGAACGTAGAGGGCGTTCCGGGACCTGTCTTTCAGCCAAACCTCAGTGCACTTTCCAGGGCAAAGTGCCTGTCCCTGTACAGGCCTCCGAGCGATGTGCTGCCGAAATCAACAATGCAGAGAGGCAGATTGGGGTGTGAGAGGTATTGGATGGAAGTCCAAGCGTAGAGTGCACTGGCAAACGGACAAAGCTGTAGCTGCTTTCTCTGGGAAGGAAGTGCACTTTATATCCTAACCTTCCTTTGACTTGCCTGTGGGACAGTTGGACGTAAAAGCGTGCTTGAAGGTAAACTGAAGTAGAAACTGCCGGACCGTACTGCAGACTGCGAGTGGCCTCTCACGTGAGGTTCTTCTTAGGACCCAAAGGAGAGGAACAAGCAGAACCTTTCAGCAGAACTTCAGTGCCCTTTCGTAGCCAAAGCGCTAGTCACGGTGCAGGCCTCGTAGAAATGTGCTGCAGCAATCAGCCCTGGAGAGAGCCACACGGTGAGGTGAATTTCATTGCCTTTGTATGCATGAGTGCGTGCAGTGGACTCGCAAACTGACAACGGTCTTACCTGCTTGCTGTGAGAAGGAACTGCACTTTGCATCCGACCGTGCTTTCGCTTGCATGGGAGAACAGGCCCTAGAAGTGTGCTTGAAGGAAAACTGAAGTGGAAACTGCCGGACCATACTGAAGGCCGCCTTGGTCTTCTCACGTGTAGTTCTCCTCGGGAGATATTGGAGGACTTTCCAAGACCTGTCTTTCAGCAGAACCTCAATGCTCTTGCTCGGCCCAAGTACTAGTCAGCATATAGGCCTCAAAGAGATGTCCTGCAGAAATCAGCAATTCAGAAGGCCAGGTTGGGATGTGAATGATCCTGCAAGGGCGGCACAGACTGATGTGCCCTGGCAAACTGACAGAGCTCTACCTGCTGTCTCTAAGAAGGAACTGCACTTTATATCCTAACCTTCCACTGACTTGCCCGGGAAAGCTGGGGCTAGAAGGGTGCCGGAAGGAACGCAGAAGTGCACACCGCAGAACCATGCTGAAGATTGCGTGTGGCTTCTCACGTGGTGTTCTTCTCAGGAGAAAGGAGAGGACTTTCAAGGACCTGTCTTTCAGCAGAACCTCAGGGCACTTTCCAAGGCAAAGTGACTTTCACTGTACAGGCCTCCGAACGATGTGCTGCAGAAATCAGAAATGCTGGCTGGGGATCTAGCTCAGTGGTTCCGCCGCCTGCTTCGCAAGCAGAAGGACCCGAGTTCGATCCCCGGTACCGGAAAAAAAAAAAAAAAAAAAAAAAAAAAAAAGGAAAGAGGAAAAAAAAGAAATTCAGAAATGCAGAGAGGCAGGTTGGGAGGTGAACGGTGTTGGCTATCAGTCCAAGAGTGGAGTGCACTGACAAACTGGCAAAGCTCTAGCTGCTTTCTCCGAGAAGGAACTGCGCTTTATATCCTAGCCTTCCCTTCCCTTGCGTGGGAGTGCCGGCGCTAGAAGTGTGCTTGAAGGAACACTGAAGGTCAAACTGCCGGACCACACTGAAGACTGACTGTGGCTTCTCACACGAAGTTCTCCTTAGGACAAGGCAGAGGACTTTCTAGGACCTGTCTTTCAGCAGAACCTCCGTGCCCTTTCCAGGAAAAAAGTGCCTGTCACGCTCCCGGCCTCCTGGAACAGTGCTGCCGAAATCAGCAATGCAGAGAGCCAGACTGGCACGGGAAGAGTGTTGGCTATAAGGTGAAGCGTGGAGGGAACTGGAACTGGCAAGTGGACAAAGCTCTGGCTCCTGTCTCGTAGAAGGAAGTGCACCTTTTCTCCTACCCTTCCCTTGCCTTGCCTGGGAGAGCTGGCGCTCGAAGCACGCTGGAAGGAAAACTGAAGTGGAAGCTGCCCGACCACCCTGAGGACTGTGTTTGGTTTCACACCTGATGTTCTTTTCAGGAGAACGTAGAGGGCGTTCCGGGACCTGTCTTTCAGCCAAACCTCAGTGCACTTTCCAGGGCAAAGTGCCTGTCCCTGTACAGGCCTCCGAGCGATGTGCTGCCGAAATCAACAATGCAGAGAGGCAGATTGGGGTGTGAGAGGTATTGGATGGAAGTCCAAGCGTAGAGTGCACTGGCAAACGGACAAAGCTGTAGCTGCTTTCTCTGGGAAGGAAGTGCACTTTATATCCTAACCTTCCTTTGACTTGCCTGTGGGACAGTTGGACGTAAAAGCGTGCTTGAAGGTAAACTGAAGTAGAAACTGCCGGACCGTACTGCAGACTGCGAGTGGCCTCTCACGTGAGGTTCTTCTTAGGACCCAAAGGAGAGGAACAAGCAGAACCTTTCAGCAGAACTTCAGTGCCCTTTCGTAGCCAAAGCGCTAGTCACGGTGCAGGCCTCGTAGAAATGTGCTGCAGCAATCAGCCCTGGAGAGAGCCACACGGTGAGGTGAATTTCATTGCCTTTGTATGCATGAGTGCGTGCAGTGGACTCGCAAACTGACAACGGTCTTACCTGCTTGCTGTGAGAAGGAACTGCACTTTGCATCCGACCGTGCTTTCGCTTGCATGGGAGAACAGGCCCTAGAAGTGTGCTTGAAGGAAAACTGAAGTGGAAACTGCCGGACCATACTGAAGGCCGCCTTGGTCTTCTCACGTGTAGTTCTCCTCGGGAGATATTGGAGGACTTTCCAAGACCTGTCTTTCAGCAGAACCTCAATGCTCTTGCTCGGCCCAAGTACTAGTCAGCATATAGGCCTCAAAGAGATGTCCTGCAGAAATCAGCAATTCAGAAGGCCAGGTTGGGATGTGAATGATCCTGCAAGGGCGGCACAGACTGATGTGCCCTGGCAAACTGACAGAGCTCTACCTGCTGTCTCTAAGAAGGAACTGCACTTTATATCCTAACCTTCCACTGACTTGCCCGGGAAAGCTGGGGCTAGAAGGGTGCCGGAAGGAACGCAGAAGTGCACACCGCAGAACCATGCTGAAGATTGCGTGTGGCTTCTCACGTGGTGTTCTTCTCAGGAGAAAGGAGAGGACTTTCAAGGACCTGTCTTTCAGCAGAACCTCAGGGCACTTTCCAAGGCAAAGTGACTTTCACTGTACAGGCCTCCGAACGATGTGCTGCAGAAATCAGAAATGCTGGCTGGGGATCTAGCTCAGTGGTTCCGCCGCCTGCTTCGCAAGCAGAAGGACCCGAGTTCGATCCCCGGTACCGGAAAAAAAAAAAAAAAAAAAAAAAAAGGAAAGAGGAAAAAAAAGAAATTCAGAAATGCAGAGAGGCAGGTTGGGAGGTGAACGGTGTTGGCTATCAGTCCAAGAGTGGAGTGCACTGACAAACTGGCAAAGCTCTAGCTGCTTTCTCCGAGAAGGAACTGCGCTTTATATCCTAGCCTTCCCTTCCCTTGCGTGGGAGTGCCGGCGCTAGAAGTGTGCTTGAAGGAACACTGAAGGTCAAACTGCCGGACCACACTGAAGACTGACTGTGGCTTCTCACACGAAGTTCTCCTTAGGACAAGGCAGAGGACTTTCTAGGACCTGTCTTTCAGCAGAACCTCCGTGCCCTTTCCAGGAAAAAAGTGCCTGTCACGCTCCCGGCCTCCTGGAACAGTGCTGCCGAAATCAGCAATGCAGAGAGCCAGACTGGCACGGGAAGAGTGTTGGCTATAAGGTGAAGCGTGGAGGGAACTGGAACTGGCAAGTGGACAAAGCTCTGGCTCCTGTCTCGTAGAAGGAAGTGCACCTTTTCTCCTACCCTTCCCTTGCCTTGCCTGGGAGAGCTGGCGCTCGAAGCACGCTGGAAGGAAAACTGAAGTGGAAGCTGCCCGACCACCCTGAGGACTGTGTTTGGTTTCACACCTGATGTTCTTTTCAGGAGAACGTAGAGGGCGTTCCGGGACCTGTCTTTCAGCCAAACCTCAGTGCACTTTCCAGGGCAAAGTGCCTGTCCCTGTACAGGCCTCCGAGCGATGTGCTGCCGAAATCAACAATGCAGAGAGGCAGATTGGGGTGTGAGAGGTATTGGATGGAAGTCCAAGCGTAGAGTGCACTGGCAAACGGACAAAGCTGTAGCTGCTTTCTCTGGGAAGGAAGTGCACTTTATATCCTAACCTTCCTTTGACTTGCCTGTGGGACAGTTGGACGTAAAAGCGTGCTTGAAGGTAAACTGAAGTAGAAACTGCCGGACCGTACTGCAGACTGCGAGTGGCCTCTCACGTGAGGTTCTTCTTAGGACCCAAAGGAGAGGAACAAGCAGAACCTTTCAGCAGAACTTCAGTGCCCTTTCGTAGCCAAAGCGCTAGTCACGGTGCAGGCCTCGTAGAAATGTGCTGCAGCAATCAGCCCTGGAGAGAGCCACACGGTGAGGTGAATTTCATTGCCTTTGTATGCATGAGTGCGTGCAGTGGACTCGCAAACTGACAACGGTCTTACCTGCTTGCTGTGAGAAGGAACTGCACTTTGCATCCGACCGTGCTTTCGCTTGCATGGGAGAACAGGCCCTAGAAGTGTGCTTGAAGGAAAACTGAAGTGGAAACTGCCGGACCATACTGAAGGCCGCCTTGGTCTTCTCACGTGTAGTTCTCCTCGGGAGATATTGGAGGACTTTCCAAGACCTGTCTTTCAGCAGAACCTCAATGCTCTTGCTCGGCCCAAGTACTAGTCAGCATATAGGCCTCAAAGAGATGTCCTGCAGAAATCAGCAATTCAGAAGGCCAGGTTGGGATGTGAATGATCCTGCAAGGGCGGCACAGACTGATGTGCCCTGGCAAACTGACAGAGCTCTACCTGCTGTCTCTAAGAAGGAACTGCACTTTATATCCTAACCTTCCACTGACTTGCCCGGGAAAGCTGGGGCTAGAAGGGTGCCGGAAGGAACGCAGAAGTGCACACCGCAGAACCATGCTGAAGATTGCGTGTGGCTTCTCACGTGGTGTTCTTCTCAGGAGAAAGGAGAGGACTTTCTAGGACCTGTCTTTCAGCAGAACCTCCGTGCCCTTTCCAGGAAAAAGTGCCTGTCACGCTCCCGGCCTCCTGGAACAGTGCTGCCGAAATCAGCAGTGCAGAGAGCCAGACCGGCACGGGAAGAGTGTTGGCTATAAGGTGAAGCGTGGAGGGAACTGGAACTGGCAAGTGGACAAAGCTCTGGCTCCTGTCTCGTAGAAGGAAGTGCACCTTTTCTCCTACCCTTCCCTTGCCTTGCCTGGGAGAGCTGGCGCTCGAAGCACGCTGGAAGGAAAACTGAAGTGGAAGCTGCCCGACCACCCTGAGGACTGTGTTTGGTTTCACACCTGATGTTCTTTTCAGGAGAACGTAGAGGGCGTTCCGGGACCTGTCTTTCAGCCAAACCTCAGTGCACTTTCCAGGGCAAAGTGCCTGTCCCTGTACAGGCCTCCGAGCGATGTGCTGCCGAAATCAACAATGCAGAGAGGCAGATTGGGGTGTGAGAGGTATTGGATGGAAGTCCAAGCGTAGAGTGCACTGGCAAACGGACAAAGCTGTAGCTGCTTTCTCTGGGAAGGAAGGGCACTTTATATCCTAACCTTCCTTTGACTTGCCTGTGGGACAGTTGGACGTAAAAGCGTGCTTGAAGGTAAACTGAAGTAGAAACTGCCGGACCGTACTGCAGACTGCGAGTGGCCTCTCACGTGAGGTTCTTCTTAGGACCCAAAGGAGAGGAACAAGCAGAACCTTTCAGCAGAACTTCAGTGCCCTTTCGTAGCCAAAGCGCTAGTCACGGTGCAGGCCTCGTAGAAATGTGCTGCAGCAATCAGCCCTGGAGAGAGCCACACGGTGAGGTGACTTTCATTGCCTTTGTATGCATGAGTGCGTGCAGTGGACTCGCAAACTGACAACGGTCTTACCTGCTTGCTGTGAGAAGGAACTGCACTTTGCATCCGACCGTGCTTTCGCTTGCATGGGAGAACAGGCCCTAGAAGTGTGCTTGAAGGAAAACTGAAGTGGAAACTGCCGGACCATACTGAAGGCCGCCTTGGTCTTCTCACGTGTAGTTCTCCTCGGGAGATATTGGAGGACTTTCCAAGACCTGTCTTTCAGCAGAACCTCAATGCTCTTGCTCGGCCCAAGTACCAGTCAGCATATAGGCCTCAAAGAGATGTCCTGCAGAAATCAGCAATTCAGAAGGCCAGGTTGGGATGTGAATGATCCTGCAAGGGCGGCACAGACTGATGTGCCCTGGCAAACTGACAGAGCTCTACCTGCTGTCTCTAAGAAGGAACTGCACTTTATATCCTAACCTTCCACTGACTTGCCCGGGAAAGCTGGGGCTAGAAGGGTGCCGGAAGGAACGCAGAAGGGCACACCGCAGAACCATGCTGAAGATTGCGTGTGGCTTCTCACGTGGTGTTCTTCTCAGGAGAAAGGAGAGGACTTTCTAGGACCTGTCTTTCAGCAGAACCTCCGTGCCCTTTCCAGGAAAAAGTGCCTGTCACGCTCCCGGCCTCCTGGAACAGTGCTGCCGAAATCAGCAGTGCAGAGAGCCAGACCGGCACGGGAAGAGTGTTGGCTATAAGGTGAAGCGTGGAGGGAACTGGAACTGGCAAGTGGACAAAGCTCTGGCTCCTGTCTCGTAGAAGGAAGTGCACCTTTTCTCCTACCCTTCCCTTGCCTTGCCTGGGAGAGCTGGCGCTCGAAGCACGCTGGAAGGAAAACTGAAGTGGAAGCTGCCCGACCACCCTGAGGACTGTGTTTGGTTTCACACCTGATGTTCTTTTCAGGAGAACGTAGAGGGCGTTCCGGGACCTGTCTTTCAGCCAAACCTCAGTGCACTTTCCAGGGCAAAGTGCCTGTCCCTGTACAGGCCTCCGAGCGATGTGCTGCCGAAATCAACAATGCAGAGAGGCAGATTGGGGTGTGAGAGGTATTGGATGGAAGTCCAAGCGTAGAGTGCACTGGCAAACGGACAAAGCTGTAGCTGCTTTCTCTGGGAAGGAAGGGCACTTTATATCCTAACCTTCCTTTGACTTGCCTGTGGGACAGTTGGACGTAAAAGCGTGCTTGAAGGTAAACTGAAGTAGAAACTGCCGGACCGTACTGCAGACTGCGAGTGGCCTCTCACGTGAGGTTCTTCTTAGGACCCAAAGGAGAGGAACAAGCAGAACCTTTCAGCAGAACTTCAGTGCCCTTTCGTAGCCAAAGCGCTAGTCACGGTGC
The DNA here is from genome assembly GCF_053883595.1 of Heterocephalus glaber. Lineage (NCBI taxonomy): Eukaryota > Metazoa > Chordata > Mammalia > Rodentia > Bathyergidae > Heterocephalus > Heterocephalus glaber. Next base: position 59,758 of record NW_028258420.1, on the reverse strand, counting down.
AGGCCTCGTAGAAATGTGCTGCAGCAATCAGCCCTGGAGAGAGCCACACGGTGAGGTGACTTTCATTGCCTTTGTATGCATGAGTGCGTGCAGTGGACTCGCAAACTGACAACGGTCTTACCTGCTTGCTGTGAGAAGGAACTGCACTTTGCATCCGACCGTGCTTTCGCTTGCATGGGAGAACAGGCCCTAGAAGTGTGCTTGAAGGAAAACTGAAGTGGAAACTGCCGGACCATACTGAAGGCCGCCTTGGTCTTCTCACGTGTAGTTCTCCTCGGGAGATATTGGAGGACTTTCCAAGACCTGTCTTTCAGCAGAACCTCAATGCTCTTGCTCGGCCCAAGTACCAGTCAGCATATAGGCCTCAAAGAGATGTCCTGCAGAAATCAGCAATTCAGAAGGCCAGGTTGGGATGTGAATGATCCTGCAAGGGCGGCACAGACTGATGTGCCCTGGCAAACTGACAGAGCTCTACCTGCTGTCTCTAAGAAGGAACTGCACTTTATATCCTAACCTTCCACTGACTTGCCCGGGAAAGCTGGGGCTAGAAGGGTGCCGGAAGGAACGCAGAAGTGCACACCGCAGAACCATGCTGAAGATTGCGTGTGGCTTCTCACGTGGTGTTCTTCTCAGGAGAAAGGAGAGGACTTTCTAGGACCTGTCTTTCAGCAGAACCTCCGTGCCCTTTCCAGGAAAAAGTGCCTGTCACGCTCCCGGCCTCCTGGAACAGTGCTGCCGAAATCAGCAGTGCAGAGAGCCAGACCGGCACGGGAAGAGTGTTGGCTATAAGGTGAAGCGTGGAGGGAACTGGAACTGGCAAGTGGACAAAGCTCTGGCTCCTGTCTCGTAGAAGGAAGTGCACCTTTTCTCCTACCCTTCCCTTGCCTTGCCTGGGAGAGCTGGCGCTCGAAGCACGCTGGAAGGAAAACTGAAGTGGAAGCTGCCCGACCACCCTGAGGACTGTGTTTGGTTTCACACCTGATGTTCTTTTCAGGAGAACGTAGAGGGCGTTCCGGGACCTGTCTTTCAGCCAAACCTCAGTGCACTTTCCAGGGCAAAGTGCCTGTCCCTGTACAGGCCTCCGAGCGATGTGCTGCCGAAATCAACAATGCAGAGAGGCAGATTGGGGTGTGAGAGGTATTGGATGGAAGTCCAAGCGTAGAGTGCACTGGCAAACGGACAAAGCTGTAGCTGCTTTCTCTGGGAAGGAAGGGCACTTTATATCCTAACCTTCCTTTGACTTGCCTGTGGGACAGTTGGACGTAAAAGCGTGCTTGAAGGTAAACTGAAGTAGAAACTGCCGGACCGTACTGCAGACTGCGAGTGGCCTCTCACGTGAGGTTCTTCTTAGGACCCAAAGGAGAGGAACAAGCAGAACCTTTCAGCAGAACTTCAGTGCCCTTTCGTAGCCAAAGCGCTAGTCACGGTGCAGGCCTCGTAGAAATGTGCTGCAGCAATCAGCCCTGGAGAGAGCCACACGGTGAGGTGACTTTCATTGCCTTTGTATGCATGAGTGCGTGCAGTGGACTCGCAAACTGACAACGGTCTTACCTGCTTGCTGTGAGAAGGAACTGCACTTTGCATCCGACCGTGCTTTCGCTTGCATGGGAGAACAGGCCCTAGAAGTGTGCTTGAAGGAAAACTGAAGTGGAAACTGCCGGACCATACTGAAGGCCGCCTTGGTCTTCTCACGTGTAGTTCTCCTCGGGAGATATTGGAGGACTTTCCAAGACCTGTCTTTCAGCAGAACCTCAATGCTCTTGCTCGGCCCAAGTACCAGTCAGCATATAGGCCTCAAAGAGATGTCCTGCAGAAATCAGCAATTCAGAAGGCCAGGTTGGGATGTGAATGATCCTGCAAGGGCGGCACAGACTGATGTGCCCTGGCAAACTGACAGAGCTCTACCTGCTGTCTCTAAGAAGGAACTGCACTTTATATCCTAACCTTCCACTGACTTGCCCGGGAAAGCTGGGGCTAGAAGGGTGCCGGAAGGAACGCAGAAGTGCACACCGCAGAACCATGCTGAAGATTGCGTGTGGCTTCTCACGTGGTGTTCTTCTCAGGAGAAAGGAGAGGACTTTCTAGGACCTGTCTTTCAGCAGAACCTCCGTGCCCTTTCCAGGAAAAAGTGCCTGTCACGCTCCCGGCCTCCTGGAACAGTGCTGCCGAAATCAGCAGTGCAGAGAGCCAGACCGGCACGGGAAGAGTGTTGGCTATAAGGTGAAGCGTGGAGGGAACTGGAACTGGCAAGTGGACAAAGCTCTGGCTCCTGTCTCGTAGAAGGAAGTGCACCTTTTCTCCTACCCTTCCCTTGCCTTGCCTGGGAGAGCTGGCGCTCGAAGCACGCTGGAAGGAAAACTGAAGTGGAAGCTGCCCGACCACCCTGAGGACTGTGTTTGGTTTCACACCTGATGTTCTTTTCAGGAGAACGTAGAGGGCGTTCCGGGACCTGTCTTTCAGCCAAACCTCAGTGCACTTTCCAGGGCAAAGTGCCTGTCCCTGTACAGGCCTCCGAGCGATGTGCTGCCGAAATCAACAATGCAGAGAGGCAGATTGGGGTGTGAGAGGTATTGGATGGAAGTCCAAGCGTAGAGTGCACTGGCAAACGGACAAAGCTGTAGCTGCTTTCTCTGGGAAGGAAGGGCACTTTATATCCTAACCTTCCTTTGACTTGCCTGTGGGACAGTTGGACGTAAAAGCGTGCTTGAAGGTAAACTGAAGTAGAAACTGCCGGACCGTACTGCAGACTGCGAGTGGCCTCTCACGTGAGGTTCTTCTTAGGACCCAAAGGAGAGGAACAAGCAGAACCTTTCAGCAGAACTTCAGTGCCCTTTCGTAGCCAAAGCGCTAGTCACGGTGCAGGCCTCGTAGAAATGTGCTGCAGCAATCAGCCCTGGAGAGAGCCACACGGTGAGGTGACTTTCATTGCCTTTGTATGCATGAGTGCGTGCAGTGGACTCGCAAACTGACAACGGTCTTACCTGCTTGCTGTGAGAAGGAACTGCACTTTGCATCCGACCGTGCTTTCGCTTGCATGGGAGAACAGGCCCTAGAAGTGTGCTTGAAGGAAAACTGAAGTGGAAACTGCCGGACCATACTGAAGGCCGCCTTGGTCTTCTCACGTGTAGTTCTCCTCGGGAGATATTGGAGGACTTTCCAAGACCTGTCTTTCAGCAGAACCTCAATGCTCTTGCTCGGCCCAAGTACCAGTCAGCATATAGGCCTCAAAGAGATGTCCTGCAGAAATCAGCAATTCAGAAGGCCAGGTTGGGATGTGAATGATCCTGCAAGGGCGGCACAGACTGATGTGCCCTGGCAAACTGACAGAGCTCTACCTGCTGTCTCTAAGAAGGAACTGCACTTTATATCCTAACCTTCCACTGACTTGCCCGGGAAAGCTGGGGCTAGAAGGGTGCCGGAAGGAACGCAGAAGTGCACACCGCAGAACCATGCTGAAGATTGCGTGTGGCTTCTCACGTGGTGTTCTTCTCAGGAGAAAGGAGAGGACTTTCTAGGACCTGTCTTTCAGCAGAACCTCCGTGCCCTTTCCAGGAAAAAGTGCCTGTCACGCTCCCGGCCTCCTGGAACAGTGCTGCCGAAATCAGCAGTGCAGAGAGCCAGACCGGCACGGGAAGAGTGTTGGCTATAAGGTGAAGCGTGGAGGGAACTGGAACTGGCAAGTGGACAAAGCTCTGGCTCCTGTCTCGTAGAAGGAAGTGCACCTTTTCTCCTACCCTTCCCTTGCCTTGCCTGGGAGAGCTGGCGCTCGAAGCACGCTGGAAGGAAAACTGAAGTGGAAGCTGCCCGACCACCCTGAGGACTGTGTTTGGTTTCACACCTGATGTTCTTTTCAGGAGAACGTAGAGGGCGTTCCGGGACCTGTCTTTCAGCCAAACCTCAGTGCACTTTCCAGGGCAAAGTGCCTGTCCCTGTACAGGCCTCCGAGCGATGTGCTGCCGAAATCAACAATGCAGAGAGGCAGATTGGGGTGTGAGAGGTATTGGATGGAAGTCCAAGCGTAGAGTGCACTGGCAAACGGACAAAGCTGTAGCTGCTTTCTCTGGGAAGGAAGGGCACTTTATATCCTAACCTTCCTTTGACTTGCCTGTGGGACAGTTGGACGTAAAAGCGTGCTTGAAGGTAAACTGAAGTAGAAACTGCCGGACCGTACTGCAGACTGCGAGTGGCCTCTCACGTGAGGTTCTTCTTAGGACCCAAAGGAGAGGAACAAGCAGAACCTTTCAGCAGAACTTCAGTGCCCTTTCGTAGCCAAAGCGCTAGTCACGGTGCAGGCCTCGTAGAAATGTGCTGCAGCAATCAGCCCTGGAGAGAGCCACACGGTGAGGTGACTTTCATTGCCTTTGTATGCATGAGTGCGTGCAGTGGACTCGCAAACTGACAACGGTCTTACCTGCTTGCTGTGAGAAGGAACTGCACTTTGCATCCGACCGTGCTTTCGCTTGCATGGGAGAACAGGCCCTAGAAGTGTGCTTGAAGGAAAACTGAAGTGGAAACTGCCGGACCATACTGAAGGCCGCCTTGGTCTTCTCACGTGTAGTTCTCCTCGGGAGATATTGGAGGACTTTCCAAGACCTGTCTTTCAGCAGAACCTCAATGCTCTTGCTCGGCCCAAGTACCAGTCAGCATATAGGCCTCAAAGAGATGTCCTGCAGAAATCAGCAATTCAGAAGGCCAGGTTGGGATGTGAATGATCCTGCAAGGGCGGCACAGACTGATGTGCCCTGGCAAACTGACAGAGCTCTACCTGCTGTCTCTAAGAAGGAACTGCACTTTATATCCTAACCTTCCACTGACTTGCCCGGGAAAGCTGGGGCTAGAAGGGTGCCGGAAGGAACGCAGAAGTGCACACCGCAGAACCATGCTGAAGATTGCGTGTGGCTTCTCACGTGGTGTTCTTCTCAGGAGAAAGGAGAGGACTTTCTAGGACCTGTCTTTCAGCAGAACCTCCGTGCCCTTTCCAGGAAAAAGTGCCTGTCACGCTCCCGGCCTCCTGGAACAGTGCTGCCGAAATCAGCAGTGCAGAGAGCCAGACCGGCACGGGAAGAGTGTTGGCTATAAGGTGAAGCGTGGAGGGAACTGGAACTGGCAAGTGGACAAAGCTCTGGCTCCTGTCTCGTAGAAGGAAGTGCACCTTTTCTCCTACCCTTCCCTTGCCTTGCCTGGGAGAGCTGGCGCTCGAAGCACGCTGGAAGGAAAACTGAAGTGGAAGCTGCCCGACCACCCTGAGGACTGTGTTTGGTTTCACACCTGATGTTCTTTTCAGGAGAACGTAGAGGGCGTTCCGGGACCTGTCTTTCAGCCAAACCTCAGTGCACTTTCCAGGGCAAAGTGCCTGTCCCTGTACAGGCCTCCGAGCGATGTGCTGCCGAAATCAACAATGCAGAGAGGCAGATTGGGGTGTGAGAGGTATTGGATGGAAGTCCAAGCGTAGAGTGCACTGGCAAACGGACAAAGCTGTAGCTGCTTTCTCTGGGAAGGAAGGGCACTTTATATCCTAACCTTCCTTTGACTTGCCTGTGGGACAGTTGGACGTAAAAGCGTGCTTGAAGGTAAACTGAAGTAGAAACTGCCGGACCGTACTGCAGACTGCGAGTGGCCTCTCACGTGAGGTTCTTCTTAGGACCCAAAGGAGAGGAACAAGCAGAACCTTTCAGCAGAACTTCAGTGCCCTTTCGTAGCCAAAGCGCTAGTCACGGTGCAGGCCTCGTAGAAATGTGCTGCAGCAATCAGCCCTGGAGAGAGCCACACGGTGAGGTGACTTTCATTGCCTTTGTATGCATGAGTGCGTGCAGTGGACTCGCAAACTGACAACGGTCTTACCTGCTTGCTGTGAGAAGGAACTGCACTTTGCATCCGACCGTGCTTTCGCTTGCATGGGAGAACAGGCCCTAGAAGTGTGCTTGAAGGAAAACTGAAGTGGAAACTGCCGGACCATACTGAAGGCCGCCTTGGTCTTCTCACGTGTAGTTCTCCTCGGGAGATATTGGAGGACTTTCCAAGACCTGTCTTTCAGCAGAACCTCAATGCTCTTGCTCGGCCCAAGTACCAGTCAGCATATAGGCCTCAAAGAGATGTCCTGCAGAAATCAGCAATTCAGAAGGCCAGGTTGGGATGTGAATGATCCTGCAAGGGCGGCACAGACTGATGTGCCCTGGCAAACTGACAGAGCTCTACCTGCTGTCTCTAAGAAGGAACTGCACTTTATATCCTAACCTTCCACTGACTTGCCCGGGAAAGCTGGGGCTAGAAGGGTGCCGGAAGGAACGCAGAAGGGCACACCGCAGAACCATGCTGAAGATTGCGTGTGGCTTCTCACGTGGTGTTCTTCTCAGGAGAAAGGAGAGGACTTTCTAGGACCTGTCTTTCAGCAGAACCTCCGTGCCCTTTCCAGGAAAAAGTGCCTGTCACGCTCCCGGCCTCCTGGAACAGTGCTGCCGAAATCAGCAGTGCAGAGAGCCAGACCGGCACGGGAAGAGTGTTGGCTATAAGGTGAAGCGTGGAGGGAACTGGAACTGGCAAGTGGACAAAGCTCTGGCTCCTGTCTCGTAGAAGGAAGTGCACCTTTTCTCCTACCCTTCCCTTGCCTTGCCTGGGAGAGCTGGCGCTCGAAGCACGCTGGAAGGAAAACTGAAGTGGAAGCTGCCCGACCACCCTGAGGACTGTGTTTGGTTTCACACCTGATGTTCTTTTCAGGAGAACGTAGAGGGCGTTCCGGGACCTGTCTTTCAGCCAAACCTCAGTGCACTTTCCAGGGCAAAGTGCCTGTCCCTGTACAGGCCTCCGAGCGATGTGCTGCCGAAATCAACAATGCAGAGAGGCAGATTGGGGTGTGAGAGGTATTGGATGGAAGTCCAAGCGTAGAGTGCACTGGCAAACGGACAAAGCTGTAGCTGCTTTCTCTGGGAAGGAAGGGCACTTTATATCCTAACCTTCCTTTGACTTGCCTGTGGGACAGTTGGACGTAAAAGCGTGCTTGAAGGTAAACTGAAGTAGAAACTGCCGGACCGTACTGCAGACTGCGAGTGGCCTCTCACGTGAGGTTCTTCTTAGGACCCAAAGGAGAGGAACAAGCAGAACCTTTCAGCAGAACTTCAGTGCCCTTTCGTAGCCAAAGCGCTAGTCACGGTGCAGGCCTCGTAGAAATGTGCTGCAGCAATCAGCCCTGGAGAGAGCCACACGGTGAGGTGACTTTCATTGCCTTTGTATGCATGAGTGCGTGCAGTGGACTCGCAAACTGACAACGGTCTTACCTGCTTGCTGTGAGAAGGAACTGCACTTTGCATCCGACCGTGCTTTCGCTTGCATGGGAGAACAGGCCCTAGAAGTGTGCTTGAAGGAAAACTGAAGTGGAAACTGCCGGACCATACTGAAGGCCGCCTTGGTCTTCTCACGTGTAGTTCTCCTCGGGAGATATTGGAGGACTTTCCAAGACCTGTCTTTCAGCAGAACCTCAATGCTCTTGCTCGGCCCAAGTACCAGTCAGCATATAGGCCTCAAAGAGATGTCCTGCAGAAATCAGCAATTCAGAAGGCCAGGTTGGGATGTGAATGATCCTGCAAGGGCGGCACAGACTGATGTGCCCTGGCAAACTGACAGAGCTCTACCTGCTGTCTCTAAGAAGGAACTGCACTTTATATCCTAACCTTCCACTGACTTGCCCGGGAAAGCTGGGGCTAGAAGGGTGCCGGAAGGAACGCAGAAGTGCACACCGCAGAACCATGCTGAAGATTGCGTGTGGCTTCTCACGTGGTGTTCTTCTCAGGAGAAAGGAGAGGACTTTCTAGGACCTGTCTTTCAGCAGAACCTCCGTGCCCTTTCCAGGAAAAAGTGCCTGTCACGCTCCCGGCCTCCTGGAACAGTGCTGCCGAAATCAGCAGTGCAGAGAGCCAGACCGGCACGGGAAGAGTGTTGGCTATAAGGTGAAGCGTGGAGGGAACTGGAACTGGCAAGTGGACAAAGCTCTGGCTCCTGTCTCGTAGAAGGAAGTGCACCTTTTCTCCTACCCTTCCCTTGCCTTGCCTGGGAGAGCTGGCGCTCGAAGCACGCTGGAAGGAAAACTGAAGTGGAAGCTGCCCGACCACCCTGAGGACTGTGTTTGGTTTCACACCTGATGTTCTTTTCAGGAGAACGTAGAGGGCGTTCCGGGACCTGTCTTTCAGCCAAACCTCAGTGCACTTTCCAGGGCAAAGTGCCTGTCCCTGTACAGGCCTCCGAGCGATGTGCTGCCGAAATCAACAATGCAGAGAGGCAGATTGGGGTGTGAGAGGTATTGGATGGAAGTCCAAGCGTAGAGTGCACTGGCAAACGGACAAAGCTGTAGCTGCTTTCTCTGGGAAGGAAGGGCACTTTATATCCTAACCTTCCTTTGACTTGCCTGTGGGACAGTTGGACGTAAAAGCGTGCTTGAAGGTAAACTGAAGTAGAAACTGCCGGACCGTACTGCAGACTGCGAGTGGCCTCTCACGTGAGGTTCTTCTTAGGACCCAAAGGAGAGGAACAAGCAGAACCTTTCAGCAGAACTTCAGTGCCCTTTCGTAGCCAAAGCGCTAGTCACGGTGCAGGCCTCGTAGAAATGTGCTGCAGCAATCAGCCCTGGAGAGAGCCACACGGTGAGGTGACTTTCATTGCCTTTGTATGCATGAGTGCGTGCAGTGGACTCGCAAACTGACAACGGTCTTACCTGCTTGCTGTGAGAAGGAACTGCACTTTGCATCCGACCGTGCTTTCGCTTGCATGGGAGAACAGGCCCTAGAAGTGTGCTTGAAGGAAAACTGAAGTGGAAACTGCCGGACCATACTGAAGGCCGCCTTGGTCTTCTCACGTGTAGTTCTCCTCGGGAGATATTGGAGGACTTTCCAAGACCTGTCTTTCAGCAGAACCTCAATGCTCTTGCTCGGCCCAAGTACCAGTCAGCATATAGGCCTCAAAGAGATGTCCTGCAGAAATCAGCAATTCAGAAGGCCAGGTTGGGATGTGAATGATCCTGCAAGGGCGGCACAGACTGATGTGCCCTGGCAAACTGACAGAGCTCTACCTGCTGTCTCTAAGAAGGAACTGCACTTTATATCCTAACCTTCCACTGACTTGCCCGGGAAAGCTGGGGCTAGAAGGGTGCCGGAAGGAACGCAGAAGGGCACACCGCAGAACCATGCTGAAGATTGCGTGTGGCTTCTCACGTGGTGTTCTTCTCAGGAGAAAGGAGAGGACTTTCTAGGACCTGTCTTTCAGCAGAACCTCCGTGCCCTTTCCAGGAAAAAGTGCCTGTCACGCTCCCGGCCTCCTGGAACAGTGCTGCCGAAATCAGCAGTGCAGAGAGCCAGACCGGCACGGGAAGAGTGTTGGCTATAAGGTGAAGCGTGGAGGGAACTGGAACTGGCAAGTGGACAAAGCTCTGGCTCCTGTCTCGTAGAAGGAAGTGCACCTTTTCTCCTACCCTTCCCTTGCCTTGCCTGGGAGAGCTGGCGCTCGAAGCACGCTGGAAGGAAAACTGAAGTGGAAGCTGCCCGACCACCCTGAGGACTGTGTTTGGTTTCACACCTGATGTTCTTTTCAGGAGAACGTAGAGGGCGTTCCGGGACCTGTCTTTCAGCCAAACCTCAGTGCACTTTCCAGGGCAAAGTGCCTGTCCCTGTACAGGCCTCCGAGCGATGTGCTGCCGAAATCAACAATGCAGAGAGGCAGATTGGGGTGTGAGAGGTATTGGATGGAAGTCCAAGCGTAGAGTGCACTGGCAAACGGACAAAGCTGTAGCTGCTTTCTCTGGGAAGGAAGGGCACTTTATATCCTAACCTTCCTTTGACTTGCCTGTGGGACAGTTGGACGTAAAAGCGTGCTTGAAGGTAAACTGAAGTAGAAACTGCCGGACCGTACTGCAGACTGCGAGTGGCCTCTCACGTGAGGTTCTTCTTAGGACCCAAAGGAGAGGAACAAGCAGAACCTTTCAGCAGAACTTCAGTGCCCTTTCGTAGCCAAAGCGCTAGTCACGGTGCAGGCCTCGTAGAAATGTGCTGCAGCAATCAGCCCTGGAGAGAGCCACACGGTGAGGTGACTTTCATTGCCTTTGTATGCATGAGTGCGTGCAGTGGACTCGCAAACTGACAACGGTCTTACCTGCTTGCTGTGAGAAGGAACTGCACTTTGCATCCGACCGTGCTTTCGCTTGCATGGGAGAACAGGCCCTAGAAGTGTGCTTGAAGGAAAACTGAAGTGGAAACTGCCGGACCATACTGAAGGCCGCCTTGGTCTTCTCACGTGTAGTTCTCCTCGGGAGATATTGGAGGACTTTCCAAGACCTGTCTTTCAGCAGAACCTCAATGCTCTTGCTCGGCCCAAGTACCAGTCAGCATATAGGCCTCAAAGAGATGTCCTGCAGAAATCAGCAATTCAGAAGGCCAGGTTGGGATGTGAATGATCCTGCAAGGGCGGCACAGACTGATGTGCCCTGGCAAACTGACAGAGCTCTACCTGCTGTCTCTAAGAAGGAACTGCACTTTATATCCTAACCTTCCACTGACTTGCCCGGGAAAGCTGGGGCTAGAAGGGTGCCGGAAGGAACGCAGAAGTGCACACCGCAGAACCATGCTGAAGATTGCGTGTGGCTTCTCACGTGGTGTTCTTCTCAGGAGAAAGGAGAGGACTTTCTAGGACCTGTCTTTCAGCAGAACCTCCGTGCCCTTTCCAGGAAAAAGTGCCTGTCACGCTCCCGGCCTCCTGGAACAGTGCTGCCGAAATCAGCAGTGCAGAGAGCCAGACCGGCACGGGAAGAGTGTTGGCTATAAGGTGAAGCGTGGAGGGAACTGGAACTGGCAAGTGGACAAAGCTCTGGCTCCTGTCTCGTAGAAGGAAGTGCACCTTTTCTCCTACCCTTCCCTTGCCTTGCCTGGGAGAGCTGGCGCTCGAAGCACGCTGGAAGGAAAACTGAAGTGGAAGCTGCCCGACCACCCTGAGGACTGTGTTTGGTTTCACACCTGATGTTCTTTTCAGGAGAACGTAGAGGGCGTTCCGGGACCTGTCTTTCAGCCAAACCTCAGTGCACTTTCCAGGGCAAAGTGCCTGTCCCTGTACAGGCCTCCGAGCGATGTGCTGCCGAAATCAACAATGCAGAGAGGCAGATTGGGGTGTGAGAGGTATTGGATGGAAGTCCAAGCGTAGAGTGCACTGGCAAACGGACAAAGCTGTAGCTGCTTTCTCTGGGAAGGAAGGGCACTTTATATCCTAACCTTCCTTTGACTTGCCTGTGGGACAGTTGGACGTAAAAGCGTGCTTGAAGGTAAACTGAAGTAGAAACTGCCGGACCGTACTGCAGACTGCGAGTGGCCTCTCACGTGAGGTTCTTCTTAGGACCCAAAGGAGAGGAACAAGCAGAACCTTTCAGCAGAACTTCAGTGCCCTTTCGTAGCCAAAGCGCTAGTCACGGTGCAGGCCTCGTAGAAATGTGCTGCAGCAATCAGCCCTGGAGAGAGCCACACGGTGAGGTGACTTTCATTGCCTTTGTATGCATGAGTGCGTGCAGTGGACTCGCAAACTGACAACGGTCTTACCTGCTTGCTGTGAGAAGGAACTGCACTTTGCATCCGACCGTGCTTTCGCTTGCATGGGAGAACAGGCCCTAGAAGTGTGCTTGAAGGAAAACTGAAGTGGAAACTGCCGGACCATACTGAAGGCCGCCTTGGTCTTCTCACGTGTAGTTCTCCTCGGGAGATATTGGAGGACTTTCCAAGACCTGTCTTTCAGCAGAACCTCAATGCTCTTGCTCGGCCCAAGTACCAGTCAGCATATAGGCCTCAAAGAGATGTCCTGCAGAAATCAGCAATTCAGAAGGCCAGGTTGGGATGTGAATGATCCTGCAAGGGCGGCACAGACTGATGTGCCCTGGCAAACTGACAGAGCTCTACCTGCTGTCTCTAAGAAGGAACTGCACTTTATATCCTAACCTTCCACTGACTTGCCCGGGAAAGCTGGGGCTAGAAGGGTGCCGGAAGGAACGCAGAAGTGCACACCGCAGAACCATGCTGAAGATTGCGTGTGGCTTCTCACGTGGTGTTCTTCTCAGGAGAAAGGAGAGGACTTTCTAGGACCTGTCTTTCAGCAGAACCTCCGTGCCCTTTCCAGGAAAAAGTGCCTGTCACGCTCCCGGCCTCCTGGAACAGTGCTGCCGAAATCAGCAGTGCAGAGAGCCAGACCGGCACGGGAAGAGTGTTGGCTATAAGGTGAAGCGTGGAGGGAACTGGAACTGGCAAGTGGACAAAGCTCTGGCTCCTGTCTCGTAGAAGGAAGTGCACCTTTTCTCCTACCCTTCCCTTGCCTTGCCTGGGAGAGCTGGCGCTCGAAGCACGCTGGAAGGAAAACTGAAGTGGAAGCTGCCCGACCACCCTGAGGACTGTGTTTGGTTTCACACCTGATGTTCTTTTCAGGAGAACGTAGAGGGCGTTCCGGGACCTGTCTTTCAGCCAAACCTCAGTGCACTTTCCAGGGCAAAGTGCCTGTCCCTGTACAGGCCTCCGAGCGATGTGCTGCCGAAATCAACAATGCAGAGAGGCAGATTGGGGTGTGAGAGGTATTGGATGGAAGTCCAAGCGTAGAGTGCACTGGCAAACGGACAAAGCTGTAGCTGCTTTCTCTGGGAAGGAAGGGCACTTTATATCCTAACCTTCCTTTGACTTGCCTGTGGGACAGTTGGACGTAAAAGCGTGCTTGAAGGTAAACTGAAGTAGAAACTGCCGGACCGTACTGCAGACTGCGAGTGGCCTCTCACGTGAGGTTCTTCTTAGGACCCAAAGGAGAGGAACAAGCAGAACCTTTCAGCAGAACTTCAGTGCCCTTTCGTAGCCAAAGCGCTAGTCACGGTGCAGGCCTCGTAGAAATGTGCTGCAGCAATCAGCCCTGGAGAGAGCCACACGGTGAGGTGACTTTCATTGCCTTTGTATGCATGAGTGCGTGCAGTGGACTCGCAAACTGACAACGGTCTTACCTGCTTGCTGTGAGAAGGAACTGCACTTTGCATCCGACCGTGCTTTCGCTTGCATGGGAGAACAGGCCCTAGAAGTGTGCTTGAAGGAAAACTGAAGTGGAAACTGCCGGACCATACTGAAGGCCGCCTTGGTCTTCTCACGTGTAGTTCTCCTCGGGAGATATTGGAGGACTTTCCAAGACCTGTCTTTCAGCAGAACCTCAATGCTCTTGCTCGGCCCAAGTACCAGTCAGCATATAGGCCTCAAAGAGATGTCCTGCAGAAATCAGCAATTCAGAAGGCCAGGTTGGGATGTGAATGATCCTGCAAGGGCGGCACAGACTGATGTGCCCTGGCAAACTGACAGAGCTCTACCTGCTGTCTCTAAGAAGGAACTGCACTTTATATCCTAACCTTCCACTGACTTGCCCGGGAAAGCTGGGGCTAGAAGGGTGCCGGAAGGAACGCAGAAGTGCACACCGCAGAACCATGCTGAAGATTGCGTGTGGCTTCTCACGTGGTGTTCTTCTCAGGAGAAAGGAGAGGACTTTCTAGGACCTGTCTTTCAGCAGAACCTCCGTGCCCTTTCCAGGAAAAAGTGCCTGTCACGCTCCCGGCCTCCTGGAACAGTGCTGCCGAAATCAGCAGTGCAGAGAGCCAGACCGGCACGGGAAGAGTGTTGGCTATAAGGTGAAGCGTGGAGGGAACTGGAACTGGCAAGTGGACAAAGCTCTGGCTCCTGTCTCGTAGAAGGAAGTGCACCTTTTCTCCTACCCTTCCCTTGCCTTGCCTGGGAGAGCTGGCGCTCGAAGCACGCTGGAAGGAAAACTGAAGTGGAAGCTGCCCGACCACCCTGAGGACTGTGTTTGGTTTCACACCTGATGTTCTTTTCAGGAGAACGTAGAGGGCGTTCCGGGACCTGTCTTTCAGCCAAACCTCAGTGCACTTTCCAGGGCAAAGTGCCTGTCCCTGTACAGGCCTCCGAGCGATGTGCTGCCGAAATCAACAATGCAGAGAGGCAGATTGGGGTGTGAGAGGTATTGGATGGAAGTCCAAGCGTAGAGTGCACTGGCAAACGGACAAAGCTGTAGCTGCTTTCTCTGGGAAGGAAGGGCACTTTATATCCTAACCTTCCTTTGACTTGCCTGTGGGACAGTTGGACGTAAAAGCGTGCTTGAAGGTAAACTGAAGTAGAAACTGCCGGACCGTACTGCAGACTGCGAGTGGCCTCTCACGTGAGGTTCTTCTTAGGACCCAAAGGAGAGGAACAAGCAGAACCTTTCAGCAGAACTTCAGTGCCCTTTCGTAGCCAAAGCGCTAGTCACGGTGCAGGCCTCGTAGAAATGTGCTGCAGCAATCAGCCCTGGAGAGAGCCACACGGTGAGGTGACTTTCATTGCCTTTGTATGCATGAGTGCGTGCAGTGGACTCGCAAACTGACAACGGTCTTACCTGCTTGCTGTGAGAAGGAACTGCACTTTGCATCCGACCGTGCTTTCGCTTGCATGGGAGAACAGGCCCTAGAAGTGTGCTTGAAGGAAAACTGAAGTGGAAACTGCCGGACCATACTGAAGGCCGCCTTGGTCTTCTCACGTGTAGTTCTCCTCGGGAGATATTGGAGGACTTTCCAAGACCTGTCTTTCAGCAGAACCTCAATGCTCTTGCTCGGCCCAAGTACCAGTCAGCATATAGGCCTCAAAGAGATGTCCTGCAGAAATCAGCAATTCAGAAGGCCAGGTTGGGATGTGAATGATCCTGCAAGGGCGGCACAGACTGATGTGCCCTGGCAAACTGACAGAGCTCTACCTGCTGTCTCTAAGAAGGAACTGCACTTTATATCCTAACCTTCCACTGACTTGCCCGGGAAAGCTGGGGCTAGAAGGGTGCCGGAAGGAACGCAGAAGTGCACACCGCAGAACCATGCTGAAGATTGCGTGTGGCTTCTCACGTGGTGTTCTTCTCAGGAGAAAGGAGAGGACTTTCTAGGACCTGTCTTTCAGCAGAACCTCCGTGCCCTTTCCAGGAAAAAGTGCCTGTCACGCTCCCGGCCTCCTGGAACAGTGCTGCCGAAATCAGCAGTGCAGAGAGCCAGACCGGCACGGGAAGAGTGTTGGCTATAAGGTGAAGCGTGGAGGGAACTGGAACTGGCAAGTGGACAAAGCTCTGGCTCCTGTCTCGTAGAAGGAAGTGCACCTTTTCTCCTACCCTTCCCTTGCCTTGCCTGGGAGAGCTGGCGCTCGAAGCACGCTGGAAGGAAAACTGAAGTGGAAGCTGCCCGACCACCCTGAGGACTGTGTTTGGTTTCACACCTGATGTTCTTTTCAGGAGAACGTAGAGGGCGTTCCGGGACCTGTCTTTCAGCCAAACCTCAGTGCACTTTCCAGGGCAAAGTGCCTGTCCCTGTACAGGCCTCCGAGCGATGTGCTGCCGAAATCAACAATGCAGAGAGGCAGATTGGGGTGTGAGAGGTATTGGATGGAAGTCCAAGCGTAGAGTGCACTGGCAAACGGACAAAGCTGTAGCTGCTTTCTCTGGGAAGGAAGGGCACTTTATATCCTAACCTTCCTTTGACTTGCCTGTGGGACAGTTGGACGTAAAAGCGTGCTTGAAGGTAAACTGAAGTAGAAACTGCCGGACCGTACTGCAGACTGCGAGTGGCCTCTCACGTGAGGTTCTTCTTAGGACCCAAAGGAGAGGAACAAGCAGAACCTTTCAGCAGAACTTCAGTGCCCTTTCGTAGCCAAAGCGCTAGTCACGGTGCAGGCCTCGTAGAAATGTGCTGCAGCAATCAGCCCTGGAGAGAGCCACACGGTGAGGTGACTTTCATTGCCTTTGTATGCATGAGTGCGTGCAGTGGACTCGCAAACTGACAACGGTCTTACCTGCTTGCTGTGAGAAGGAACTGCACTTTGCATCCGACCGTGCTTTCGCTTGCATGGGAGAACAGGCCCTAGAAGTGTGCTTGAAGGAAAACTGAAGTGGAAACTGCCGGACCATACTGAAGGCCGCCTTGGTCTTCTCACGTGTAGTTCTCCTCGGGAGATATTGGAGGACTTTCCAAGACCTGTCTTTCAGCAGAACCTCAATGCTCTTGCTCGGCCCAAGTACCAGTCAGCATATAGGCCTCAAAGAGATGTCCTGCAGAAATCAGCAATTCAGAAGGCCAGGTTGGGATGTGAATGATCCTGCAAGGGCGGCACAGACTGATGTGCCCTGGCAAACTGACAGAGCTCTACCTGCTGTCTCTAAGAAGGAACTGCACTTTATATCCTAACCTTCCACTGACTTGCCCGGGAAAGCTGGGGCTAGAAGGGTGCCGGAAGGAACGCAGAAGGGCACACCGCAGAACCATGCTGAAGATTGCGTGTGGCTTCTCACGTGGTGTTCTTCTCAGGAGAAAGGAGAGGACTTTCTAGGACCTGTCTTTCAGCAGAACCTCCGTGCCCTTTCCAGGAAAAAGTGCCTGTCACGCTCCCGGCCTCCTGGAACAGTGCTGCCGAAATCAGCAGTGCAGAGAGCCAGACCGGCACGGGAAGAGTGTTGGCTATAAGGTGAAGCGTGGAGGGAACTGGAACTGGCAAGTGGACAAAGCTCTGGCTCCTGTCTCGTAGAAGGAAGTGCACCTTTTCTCCTACCCTTCCCTTGCCTTGCCTGGGAGAGCTGGCGCTCGAAGCACGCTGGAAGGAAAACTGAAGTGGAAGCTGCCCGACCACCCTGAGGACTGTGTTTGGTTTCACACCTGATGTTCTTTTCAGGAGAACGTAGAGGGCGTTCCGGGACCTGTCTTTCAGCCAAACCTCAGTGCACTTTCCAGGGCAAAGTGCCTGTCCCTGTACAGGCCTCCGAGCGATGTGCTGCCGAAATCAACAATGCAGAGAGGCAGATTGGGGTGTGAGAGGTATTGGATGGAAGTCCAAGCGTAGAGTGCACTGGCAAACGGACAAAGCTGTAGCTGCTTTCTCTGGGAAGGAAGGGCACTTTATATCCTAACCTTCCTTTGACTTGCCTGTGGGACAGTTGGACGTAAAAGCGTGCTTGAAGGTAAACTGAAGTAGAAACTGCCGGACCGTACTGCAGACTGCGAGTGGCCTCTCACGTGAGGTTCTTCTTAGGACCCAAAGGAGAGGAACAAGCAGAACCTTTCAGCAGAACTTCAGTGCCCTTTCGTAGCCAAAGCGCTAGTCACGGTGCAGGCCTCGTAGAAATGTGCTGCAGCAATCAGCCCTGGAGAGAGCCACACGGTGAGGTGACTTTCATTGCCTTTGTATGCATGAGTGCGTGCAGTGGACTCGCAAACTGACAACGGTCTTACCTGCTTGCTGTGAGAAGGAACTGCACTTTGCATCCGACCGTGCTTTCGCTTGCATGGGAGAACAGGCCCTAGAAGTGTGCTTGAAGGAAAACTGAAGTGGAAACTGCCGGACCATACTGAAGGCCGCCTTGGTCTTCTCACGTGTAGTTCTCCTCGGGAGATATTGGAGGACTTTCCAAGACCTGTCTTTCAGCAGAACCTCAATGCTCTTGCTCGGCCCAAGTACCAGTCAGCATATAGGCCTCAAAGAGATGTCCTGCAGAAATCAGCAATTCAGAAGGCCAGGTTGGGATGTGAATGATCCTGCAAGGGCGGCACAGACTGATGTGCCCTGGCAAACTGACAGAGCTCTACCTGCTGTCTCTAAGAAGGAACTGCACTTTATATCCTAACCTTCCACTGACTTGCCCGGGAAAGCTGGGGCTAGAAGGGTGCCGGAAGGAACGCAGAAGTGCACACCGCAGAACCATGCTGAAGATTGCGTGTGGCTTCTCACGTGGTGTTCTTCTCAGGAGAAAGGAGAGGACTTTCTAGGACCTGTCTTTCAGCAGAACCTCCGTGCCCTTTCCAGGAAAAAGTGCCTGTCACGCTCCCGGCCTCCTGGAACAGTGCTGCCGAAATCAGCAGTGCAGAGAGCCAGACCGGCACGGGAAGAGTGTTGGCTATAAGGTGAAGCGTGGAGGGAACTGGAACTGGCAAGTGGACAAAGCTCTGGCTCCTGTCTCGTAGAAGGAAGTGCACCTTTTCTCCTACCCTTCCCTTGCCTTGCCTGGGAGAGCTGGCGCTCGAAGCACGCTGGAAGGAAAACTGAAGTGGAAGCTGCCCGACCACCCTGAGGACTGTGTTTGGTTTCACACCTGATGTTCTTTTCAGGAGAACGTAGAGGGCGTTCCGGGACCTGTCTTTCAGCCAAACCTCAGTGCACTTTCCAGGGCAAAGTGCCTGTCCCTGTACAGGCCTCCGAGCGATGTGCTGCCGAAATCAACAATGCAGAGAGGCAGATTGGGGTGTGAGAGGTATTGGATGGAAGTCCAAGCGTAGAGTGCACTGGCAAACGGACAAAGCTGTAGCTGCTTTCTCTGGGAAGGAAGGGCACTTTATATCCTAACCTTCCTTTGACTTGCCTGTGGGACAGTTGGACGTAAAAGCGTGCTTGAAGGTAAACTGAAGTAGAAACTGCCGGACCGTACTGCAGACTGCGAGTGGCCTCTCACGTGAGGTTCTTCTTAGGACCCAAAGGAGAGGAACAAGCAGAACCTTTCAGCAGAACTTCAGTGCCCTTTCGTAGCCAAAGCGCTAGTCACGGTGCAGGCCTCGTAGAAATGTGCTGCAGCAATCAGCCCTGGAGAGAGCCACACGGTGAGGTGACTTTCATTGCCTTTGTATGCATGAGTGCGTGCAGTGGACTCGCAAACTGACAACGGTCTTACCTGCTTGCTGTGAGAAGGAACTGCACTTTGCATCCGACCGTGCTTTCGCTTGCATGGGAGAACAGGCCCTAGAAGTGTGCTTGAAGGAAAACTGAAGTGGAAACTGCCGGACCATACTGAAGGCCGCCTTGGTCTTCTCACGTGTAGTTCTCCTCGGGAGATATTGGAGGACTTTCCAAGACCTGTCTTTCAGCAGAACCTCAATGCTCTTGCTCGGCCCAAGTACCAGTCAGCATATAGGCCTCAAAGAGATGTCCTGCAGAAATCAGCAATTCAGAAGGCCAGGTTGGGATGTGAATGATCCTGCAAGGGCGGCACAGACTGATGTGCCCTGGCAAACTGACAGAGCTCTACCTGCTGTCTCTAAGAAGGAACTGCACTTTATATCCTAACCTTCCACTGACTTGCCCGGGAAAGCTGGGGCTAGAAGGGTGCCGGAAGGAACGCAGAAGTGCACACCGCAGAACCATGCTGAAGATTGCGTGTGGCTTCTCACGTGGTGTTCTTCTCAGGAGAAAGGAGAGGACTTTCTAGGACCTGTCTTTCAGCAGAACCTCCGTGCCCTTTCCAGGAAAAAGTGCCTGTCACGCTCCCGGCCTCCTGGAACAGTGCTGCCGAAATCAGCAGTGCAGAGAGCCAGACCGGCACGGGAAGAGTGTTGGCTATAAGGTGAAGCGTGGAGGGAACTGGAACTGGCAAGTGGACAAAGCTCTGGCTCCTGTCTCGTAGAAGGAAGTGCACCTTTTCTCCTACCCTTCCCTTGCCTTGCCTGGGAGAGCTGGCGCTCGAAGCACGCTGGAAGGAAAACTGAAGTGGAAGCTGCCCGACCACCCTGAGGACTGTGTTTGGTTTCACACCTGATGTTCTTTTCAGGAGAACGTAGAGGGCGTTCCGGGACCTGTCTTTCAGCCAAACCTCAGTGCACTTTCCAGGGCAAAGTGCCTGTCCCTGTACAGGCCTCCGAGCGATGTGCTGCCGAAATCAACAATGCAGAGAGGCAGATTGGGGTGTGAGAGGTATTGGATGGAAGTCCAAGCGTAGAGTGCACTGGCAAACGGACAAAGCTGTAGCTGCTTTCTCTGGGAAGGAAGGGCACTTTATATCCTAACCTTCCTTTGACTTGCCTGTGGGACAGTTGGACGTAAAAGCGTGCTTGAAGGTAAACTGAAGTAGAAACTGCCGGACCGTACTGCAGACTGCGAGTGGCCTCTCACGTGAGGTTCTTCTTAGGACCCAAAGGAGAGGAACAAGCAGAACCTTTCAGCAGAACTTCAGTGCCCTTTCGTAGCCAAAGCGCTAGTCACGGTGCAGGCCTCGTAGAAATGTGCTGCAGCAATCAGCCCTGGAGAGAGCCACACGGTGAGGTGACTTTCATTGCCTTTGTATGCATGAGTGCGTGCAGTGGACTCGCAAACTGACAACGGTCTTACCTGCTTGCTGTGAGAAGGAACTGCACTTTGCATCCGACCGTGCTTTCGCTTGCATGGGAGAACAGGCCCTAGAAGTGTGCTTGAAGGAAAACTGAAGTGGAAACTGCCGGACCATACTGAAGGCCGCCTTGGTCTTCTCACGTGTAGTTCTCCTCGGGAGATATTGGAGGACTTTCCAAGACCTGTCTTTCAGCAGAACCTCAATGCTCTTGCTCGGCCCAAGTACCAGTCAGCATATAGGCCTCAAAGAGATGTCCTGCAGAAATCAGCAATTCAGAAGGCCAGGTTGGGATGTGAATGATCCTGCAAGGGCGGCACAGACTGATGTGCCCTGGCAAACTGACAGAGCTCTACCTGCTGTCTCTAAGAAGGAACTGCACTTTATATCCTAACCTTCCACTGACTTGCCCGGGAAAGCTGGGGCTAGAAGGGTGCCGGAAGGAACGCAGAAGTGCACACCGCAGAACCATGCTGAAGATTGCGTGTGGCTTCTCACGTGGTGTTCTTCTCAGGAGAAAGGAGAGGACTTTCTAGGACCTGTCTTTCAGCAGAACCTCCGTGCCCTTTCCAGGAAAAAGTGCCTGTCACGCTCCCGGCCTCCTGGAACAGTGCTGCCGAAATCAGCAGTGCAGAGAGCCAGACCGGCACGGGAAGAGTGTTGGCTATAAGGTGAAGCGTGGAGGGAACTGGAACTGGCAAGTGGACAAAGCTCTGGCTCCTGTCTCGTAGAAGGAAGTGCACCTTTTCTCCTACCCTTCCCTTGCCTTGCCTGGGAGAGCTGGCGCTCGAAGCACGCTGGAAGGAAAACTGAAGTGGAAGCTGCCCGACCACCCTGAGGACTGTGTTTGGTTTCACACCTGATGTTCTTTTCAGGAGAACGTAGAGGGCGTTCCGGGACCTGTCTTTCAGCCAAACCTCAGTGCACTTTCCAGGGCAAAGTGCCTGTCCCTGTACAGGCCTCCGAGCGATGTGCTGCCGAAATCAACAATGCAGAGAGGCAGATTGGGGTGTGAGAGGTATTGGATGGAAGTCCAAGCGTAGAGTGCACTGGCAAACGGACAAAGCTGTAGCTGCTTTCTCTGGGAAGGAAGGGCACTTTATATCCTAACCTTCCTTTGACTTGCCTGTGGGACAGTTGGACGTAAAAGCGTGCTTGAAGGTAAACTGAAGTAGAAACTGCCGGACCGTACTGCAGACTGCGAGTGGCCTCTCACGTGAGGTTCTTCTTAGGACCCAAAGGAGAGGAACAAGCAGAACCTTTCAGCAGAACTTCAGTGCCCTTTCGTAGCCAAAGCGCTAGTCACGGTGCAGGCCTCGTAGAAATGTGCTGCAGCAATCAGCCCTGGAGAGAGCCACACGGTGAGGTGACTTTCATTGCCTTTGTATGCATGAGTGCGTGCAGTGGACTCGCAAACTGACAACGGTCTTACCTGCTTGCTGTGAGAAGGAACTGCACTTTGCATCCGACCGTGCTTTCGCTTGCATGGGAGAACAGGCCCTAGAAGTGTGCTTGAAGGAAAACTGAAGTGGAAACTGCCGGACCATACTGAAGGCCGCCTTGGTCTTCTCACGTGTAGTTCTCCTCGGGAGATATTGGAGGACTTTCCAAGACCTGTCTTTCAGCAGAACCTCAATGCTCTTGCTCGGCCCAAGTACCAGTCAGCATATAGGCCTCAAAGAGATGTCCTGCAGAAATCAGCAATTCAGAAGGCCAGGTTGGGATGTGAATGATCCTGCAAGGGCGGCACAGACTGATGTGCCCTGGCAAACTGACAGAGCTCTACCTGCTGTCTCTAAGAAGGAACTGCACTTTATATCCTAACCTTCCACTGACTTGCCCGGGAAAGCTGGGGCTAGAAGGGTGCCGGAAGGAACGCAGAAGGGCACACCGCAGAACCATGCTGAAGATTGCGTGTGGCTTCTCACGTGGTGTTCTTCTCAGGAGAAAGGAGAGGACTTTCTAGGACCTGTCTTTCAGCAGAACCTCCGTGCCCTTTCCAGGAAAAAGTGCCTGTCACGCTCCCGGCCTCCTGGAACAGTGCTGCCGAAATCAGCAGTGCAGAGAGCCAGACCGGCACGGGAAGAGTGTTGGCTATAAGGTGAAGCGTGGAGGGAACTGGAACTGGCAAGTGGACAAAGCTCTGGCTCCTGTCTCGTAGAAGGAAGTGCACCTTTTCTCCTACCCTTCCCTTGCCTTGCCTGGGAGAGCTGGCGCTCGAAGCACGCTGGAAGGAAAACTGAAGTGGAAGCTGCCCGACCACCCTGAGGACTGTGTTTGGTTTCACACCTGATGTTCTTTTCAGGAGAACGTAGAGGGCGTTCCGGGACCTGTCTTTCAGCCAAACCTCAGTGCACTTTCCAGGGCAAAGTGCCTGTCCCTGTACAGGCCTCCGAGCGATGTGCTGCCGAAATCAACAATGCAGAGAGGCAGATTGGGGTGTGAGAGGTATTGGATGGAAGTCCAAGCGTAGAGTGCACTGGCAAACGGACAAAGCTGTAGCTGCTTTCTCTGGGAAGGAAGGGCACTTTATATCCTAACCTTCCTTTGACTTGCCTGTGGGACAGTTGGACGTAAAAGCGTGCTTGAAGGTAAACTGAAGTAGAAACTGCCGGACCGTACTGCAGACTGCGAGTGGCCTCTCACGTGAGGTTCTTCTTAGGACCCAAAGGAGAGGAACAAGCAGAACCTTTCAGCAGAACTTCAGTGCCCTTTCGTAGCCAAAGCGCTAGTCACGGTGCAGGCCTCGTAGAAATGTGCTGCAGCAATCAGCCCTGGAGAGAGCCACACGGTGAGGTGACTTTCATTGCCTTTGTATGCATGAGTGCGTGCAGTGGACTCGCAAACTGACAACGGTCTTACCTGCTTGCTGTGAGAAGGAACTGCACTTTGCATCCGACCGTGCTTTCGCTTGCATGGGAGAACAGGCCCTAGAAGTGTGCTTGAAGGAAAACTGAAGTGGAAACTGCCGGACCATACTGAAGGCCGCCTTGGTCTTCTCACGTGTAGTTCTCCTCGGGAGATATTGGAGGACTTTCCAAGACCTGTCTTTCAGCAGAACCTCAATGCTCTTGCTCGGCCCAAGTACCAGTCAGCATATAGGCCTCAAAGAGATGTCCTGCAGAAATCAGCAATTCAGAAGGCCAGGTTGGGATGTGAATGATCCTGCAAGGGCGGCACAGACTGATGTGCCCTGGCAAACTGACAGAGCTCTACCTGCTGTCTCTAAGAAGGAACTGCACTTTATATCCTAACCTTCCACTGACTTGCCCGGGAAAGCTGGGGCTAGAAGGGTGCCGGAAGGAACGCAGAAGGGCACACCGCAGAACCATGCTGAAGATTGCGTGTGGCTTCTCACGTGGTGTTCTTCTCAGGAGAAAGGAGAGGACTTTCTAGGACCTGTCTTTCAGCAGAACCTCCGTGCCCTTTCCAGGAAAAAGTGCCTGTCACGCTCCCGGCCTCCTGGAACAGTGCTGCCGAAATCAGCAGTGCAGAGAGCCAGACCGGCACGGGAAGAGTGTTGGCTATAAGGTGAAGCGTGGAGGGAACTGGAACTGGCAAGTGGACAAAGCTCTGGCTCCTGTCTCGTAGAAGGAAGTGCACCTTTTCTCCTACCCTTCCCTTGCCTTGCCTGGGAGAGCTGGCGCTCGAAGCACGCTGGAAGGAAAACTGAAGTGGAAGCTGCCCGACCACCCTGAGGACTGTGTTTGGTTTCACACCTGATGTTCTTTTCAGGAGAACGTAGAGGGCGTTCCGGGACCTGTCTTTCAGCCAAACCTCAGTGCACTTTCCAGGGCAAAGTGCCTGTCCCTGTACAGGCCTCCGAGCGATGTGCTGCCGAAATCAACAATGCAGAGAGGCAGATTGGGGTGTGAGAGGTATTGGATGGAAGTCCAAGCGTAGAGTGCACTGGCAAACGGACAAAGCTGTAGCTGCTTTCTCTGGGAAGGAAGGGCACTTTATATCCTAACCTTCCTTTGACTTGCCTGTGGGACAGTTGGACGTAAAAGCGTGCTTGAAGGTAAACTGAAGTAGAAACTGCCGGACCGTACTGCAGACTGCGAGTGGCCTCTCACGTGAGGTTCTTCTTAGGACCCAAAGGAGAGGAACAAGCAGAACCTTTCAGCAGAACTTCAGTGCCCTTTCGTAGCCAAAGCGCTAGTCACGGTGCAGGCCTCGTAGAAATGTGCTGCAGCAATCAGCCCTGGAGAGAGCCACACGGTGAGGTGACTTTCATTGCCTTTGTATGCATGAGTGCGTGCAGTGGACTCGCAAACTGACAACGGTCTTACCTGCTTGCTGTGAGAAGGAACTGCACTTTGCATCCGACCGTGCTTTCGCTTGCATGGGAGAACAGGCCCTAGAAGTGTGCTTGAAGGAAAACTGAAGTGGAAACTGCCGGACCATACTGAAGGCCGCCTTGGTCTTCTCACGTGTAGTTCTCCTCGGGAGATATTGGAGGACTTTCCAAGACCTGTCTTTCAGCAGAACCTCAATGCTCTTGCTCGGCCCAAGTACCAGTCAGCATATAGGCCTCAAAGAGATGTCCTGCAGAAATCAGCAATTCAGAAGGCCAGGTTGGGATGTGAATGATCCTGCAAGGGCGGCACAGACTGATGTGCCCTGGCAAACTGACAGAGCTCTACCTGCTGTCTCTAAGAAGGAACTGCACTTTATATCCTAACCTTCCACTGACTTGCCGGGAAAGCTGGGGCTAGAAGGGTGCCGGAAGGAACGCAGAAGTGCACACCGCAGAACCATGCTGAAGATTGCGTGTGGCTTCTCACGTGGTGTTCTTCTCAGGAGAAAGGAGAGGACTTTCTAGGACCTGTCTTTCAGCAGAACCTCCGTGCCCTTTCCAGGAAAAAGTGCCTGTCACGCTCCCGGCCTCCTGGAACAGTGCTGCCGAAATCAGCAGTGCAGAGAGCCAGACCGGCACGGGAAGAGTGTTGGCTATAAGGTGAAGCGTGGAGGGAACTGGAACTGGCAAGTGGACAAAGCTCTGGCTCCTGTCTCGTAGAAGGAAGTGCACCTTTTCTCCTACCCTTCCCTTGCCTTGCCTGGGAGAGCTGGCGCTCGAAGCACGCTGGAAGGAAAACTGAAGTGGAAGCTGCCCGACCACCCTGAGGACTGTGTTTGGTTTCACACCTGATGTTCTTTTCAGGAGAACGTAGAGGGCGTTCCGGGACCTGTCTTTCAGCCAAACCTCAGTGCACTTTCCAGGGCAAAGTGCCTGTCCCTGTACAGGCCTCCGAGCGATGTGCTGCCGAAATCAACAATGCAGAGAGGCAGATTGGGGTGTGAGAGGTATTGGATGGAAGTCCAAGCGTAGAGTGCACTGGCAAACGGACAAAGCTGTAGCTGCTTTCTCTGGGAAGGAAGGGCACTTTATATCCTAACCTTCCTTTGACTTGCCTGTGGGACAGTTGGACGTAAAAGCGTGCTTGAAGGTAAACTGAAGTAGAAACTGCCGGACCGTACTGCAGACTGCGAGTGGCCTCTCACGTGAGGTTCTTCTTAGGACCCAAAGGAGAGGAACAAGCAGAACCTTTCAGCAGAACTTCAGTGCCCTTTCGTAGCCAAAGCGCTAGTCACGGTGCAGGCCTCGTAGAAATGTGCTGCAGCAATCAGCCCTGGAGAGAGCCACACGGTGAGGTGAATTTCATTGCCTTTGTATGCATGAGTGCGTGCAGTGGACTCGCAAACTGACAACGGTCTTACCTGCTTGCTGTGAGAAGGAACTGCACTTTGCATCCGACCGTGCTTTCGCTTGCATGGGAGAACAGGCCCTAGAAGTGTGCTTGAAGGAAAACTGAAGTGGAAACTGCCGGACCATACTGAAGGCCGCCTTGGTCTTCTCACGTGTAGTTCTCCTCGGGAGATATTGGAGGACTTTCCAAGACCTGTCTTTCAGCAGAACCTCAATGCTCTTGCTCGGCCCAAGTACTAGTCAGCATATAGGCCTCAAAGAGATGTCCTGCAGAAATCAGCAATTCAGAAGGCCAGGTTGGGATGTGAATGATCCTGCAAGGGCGGCACAGACTGATGTGCCCTGGCAAACTGACAGAGCTCTACCTGCTGTCTCTAAGAAGGAACTGCACTTTATATCCTAACCTTCCACTGACTTGCCCGGGAAAGCTGGGGCTAGAAGGGTGCCGGAAGGAACGCAGAAGTGCACACCGCAGAACCATGCTGAAGATTGCGTGTGGCTTCTCACGTGGTGTTCTTCTCAGGAGAAAGGAGAGGACTTTCTAGGACCTGTCTTTCAGCAGAACCTCAGGGCACTTTCCAAGGCAAAGTGACTTTCACTGTACA
This sequence comes from Heterocephalus glaber, assembly GCF_053883595.1. Classification (NCBI taxonomy): domain Eukaryota; kingdom Metazoa; phylum Chordata; class Mammalia; order Rodentia; family Bathyergidae; genus Heterocephalus; species Heterocephalus glaber. Next base: position 33,304 of record NW_028258420.1, on the reverse strand, counting down.
GGCCTCCGAACGATGTGCTGCAGAAATCAGAAATGCTGGCTGGGGATCTAGCTCAGTGGTTCCGCCGCCTGCTTCGCAAGCAGAAGGACCCGAGTTCGATCCCCGGTACCGGAAAAAAAAAAAAAAAAAAAAAAAAAAAGGAAAGAGGAAAAACAAGAAATTCAGAAATGCAGAGAGGCAGGTTGGGAGGTGAACGGTGTTGGCTATCAGTCCAAGAGTGGAGTGCACTGACAAACTGGCAAAGCTCTAGCTGCTTTCTCCGAGAAGGAACTGCGCTTTATATCCTAGCCTTCCCTTCCCTTGCGTGGGAGTGCCGGCGCTAGAAGTGTGCTTGAAGGAACACTGAAGGTCAAACTGCCGGACCACACTGAAGACTGACTGTGGCTTCTCACACGAAGTTCTCCTTAGGACAAGGCAGAGGACTTTCTAGGACCTGTCTTTCAGCAGAACCTCCGTGCCCTTTCCAGGAAAAAGTGCCTGTCACGCTCCCGGCCTCCTGGAACAGTGCTGCCGAAATCAGCAATGCAGAGAGCCAGACTGGCACGGGAAGAGTGTTGGCTATAAGGTGAAGCGTGGAGGGAACTGGAACTGGCAAGTGGACAAAGCTCTGGCTCCTGTCTCGTAGAAGGAAGTGCACCTTTTCTCCTACCCTTCCCTTGCCTTGCCTGGGAGAGCTGGCGCTCGAAGCACGCTGGAAGGAAAACTGAAGTGGAAGCTGCCCGACCACCCTGAGGACTGTGTTTGGTTTCACACCTGATGTTCTTTTCAGGAGAACGTAGAGGGCGTTCCGGGACCTGTCTTTCAGCCAAACCTCAGTGCACTTTCCAGGGCAAAGTGCCTGTCCCTGTACAGGCCTCCGAGCGATGTGCTGCCGAAATCAACAATGCAGAGAGGCAGATTGGGGTGTGAGAGGTATTGGATGGAAGTCCAAGCGTAGAGTGCACTGGCAAACGGACAAAGCTGTAGCTGCTTTCTCTGGGAAGGAAGTGCACTTTATATCCTAACCTTCCTTTGACTTGCCTGTGGGACAGTTGGACGTAAAAGCGTGCTTGAAGGTAAACTGAAGTAGAAACTGCCGGACCGTACTGCAGACTGCGAGTGGCCTCTCACGTGAGGTTCTTCTTAGGACCCAAAGGAGAGGAACAAGCAGAACCTTTCAGCAGAACTTCAGTGCCCTTTCGTAGCCAAAGCGCTAGTCACGGTGCAGGCCTCGTAGAAATGTGCTGCAGCAATCAGCCCTGGAGAGAGCCACACGGTGAGGTGAATTTCATTGCCTTTGTATGCATGAGTGCGTGCAGTGGACTCGCAAACTGACAACGGTCTTACCTGCTTGCTGTGAGAAGGAACTGCACTTTGCATCCGACCGTGCTTTCGCTTGCATGGGAGAACAGGCCCTAGAAGTGTGCTTGAAGGAAAACTGAAGTGGAAACTGCCGGACCATACTGAAGGCCGCCTTGGTCTTCTCACGTGTAGTTCTCCTCGGGAGATATTGGAGGACTTTCCAAGACCTGTCTTTCAGCAGAACCTCAATGCTCTTGCTCGGCCCAAGTACTAGTCAGCATATAGGCCTCAAAGAGATGTCCTGCAGAAATCAGCAATTCAGAAGGCCAGGTTGGGATGTGAATGATCCTGCAAGGGCGGCACAGACTGATGTGCCCTGGCAAACTGACAGAGCTCTACCTGCTGTCTCTAAGAAGGAACTGCACTTTATATCCTAACCTTCCACTGACTTGCCCGGGAAAGCTGGGGCTAGAAGGGTGCCGGAAGGAACGCAGAAGTGCACACCGCAGAACCATGCTGAAGATTGCGTGTGGCTTCTCACGTGGTGTTCTTCTCAGGAGAAAGGAGAGGACTTTCAAGGACCTGTCTTTCAGCAGAACCTCAGGGCACTTTCCAAGGCAAAGTGACTTTCACTGTACAGGCCTCCGAACGATGTGCTGCAGAAATCAGAAATGCTGGCTGGGGATCTAGCTCAGTGGTTCCGCCGCCTGCTTCGCAAGCAGAAGGACCCGAGTTCGATCCCCGGTACCGGAAAAAAAAAAAAAAAAAAAAAAAAAGGAAAGAGGAAAAACAAGAAATTCAGAAATGCAGAGAGGCAGGTTGGGAGGTGAACGGTGTTGGCTATCAGTCCAAGAGTGGAGTGCACTGACAAACTGGCAAAGCTCTAGCTGCTTTCTCCGAGAAGGAACTGCGCTTTATATCCTAGCCTTCCCTTCCCTTGCGTGGGAGTGCCGGCGCTAGAAGTGTGCTTGAAGGAACACTGAAGGTCAAACTGCCGGACCACACTGAAGACTGACTGTGGCTTCTCACACGAAGTTCTCCTTAGGACAAGGCAGAGGACTTTCTAGGACCTGTCTTTCAGCAGAACCTCCGTGCCCTTTCCAGGAAAAAAGTGCCTGTCACGCTCCCGGCCTCCTGGAACAGTGCTGCCGAAATCAGCAATGCAGAGAGCCAGACTGGCACGGGAAGAGTGTTGGCTATAAGGTGAAGCGTGGAGGGAACTGGAACTGGCAAGTGGACAAAGCTCTGGCTCCTGTCTCGTAGAAGGAAGTGCACCTTTTCTCCTACCCTTCCCTTGCCTTGCCTGGGAGAGCTGGCGCTCGAAGCACGCTGGAAGGAAAACTGAAGTGGAAGCTGCCCGACCACCCTGAGGACTGTGTTTGGTTTCACACCTGATGTTCTTTTCAGGAGAACGTAGAGGGCGTTCCGGGACCTGTCTTTCAGCCAAACCTCAGTGCACTTTCCAGGGCAAAGTGCCTGTCCCTGTACAGGCCTCCGAGCGATGTGCTGCCGAAATCAACAATGCAGAGAGGCAGATTGGGGTGTGAGAGGTATTGGATGGAAGTCCAAGCGTAGAGTGCACTGGCAAACGGACAAAGCTGTAGCTGCTTTCTCTGGGAAGGAAGTGCACTTTATATCCTAACCTTCCTTTGACTTGCCTGTGGGACAGTTGGACGTAAAAGCGTGCTTGAAGGTAAACTGAAGTAGAAACTGCCGGACCGTACTGCAGACTGCGAGTGGCCTCTCACGTGAGGTTCTTCTTAGGACCCAAAGGAGAGGAACAAGCAGAACCTTTCAGCAGAACTTCAGTGCCCTTTCGTAGCCAAAGCGCTAGTCACGGTGCAGGCCTCGTAGAAATGTGCTGCAGCAATTAGCCCTGGAGAGAGCCAGATTGTGATCTGAATTTTATTTTATGTATATCCAAGTGTGGAGTTGACTTGCCAACTGCAACGTTCTACTTGCTATCTCTGAGAAGGAGCTGCACTTTATATCCTAACCTTCCCATGACTAGCATTGGAGAGCTTTTCCTAGACGTGTGCTTGAAGGAATGCGTGTGGCTTGTCACCTGTTGTTCTTAGGACAAAGTGGAGGACTTTCCAATAACCTGTTTTTCAGCAGAACCTCAATGCACTTTCTAAGCCAAAGTACCATTCAGCACTTAGGACTCGTAGCGATGTGCTGCAAAAATCAGAAATGCAGATGCCAAATCACCCCACTCCAGACAGGCTGGTCTGCACATGCCCTGCCAAGGTCCTGTATCACACAGAACACGCCGAATCAGCCTGCTGGAGACAGGCAGTTGTGTGCACGCCCTACCGTGGTCCAGAGTGGCACAGAATATCCCGAATGAGCCCACTGCAGACAGGCACGTCTGCCCACGCCCTACTGAGGTCCCCTGTCAGTTGGAATAAGCCGAATCAGCCCGGTGCAAACAGGAAGGTCTGTGCATGCCCTACCAAGGTCCTGAGTCACGTGGAAGACACCGAATCACCCCACTGCAGACAGGTAGCCACCTCTTTCCACACTACAAAGATGCAGAGGACAACAGACCACCAGGCCAAGGAACTGCTGTTCCCAGCCCAGAGGTAGGGGCTTCTGAGCCATCGTCCCACTGCTCCTAGTCCAGAGGAAGGGACTTCCAGGTCACCATCCCTCCCGCTGCTCCCAGCCCAGAGGAAAGGGATCTTGGGCCACCTTCTGTCCTGCTGCTCCTGGCTCAGAGGAAGGAGCTTCCAAGCCACCATCCCTCCCACCGCTCCTGGCACAGAGGGAGGGGCTTCTGAGCCACCATCCCACTGCTTCTGCTCCAGAGGAAGGGGCTTCTCAGCCACCATCCCTCCCACTGCTCCCAGCCCACAGGAAAGGGCTTATGGGTCACCATCCCTAACGCAGCTTCCGGCCCCTGTCCCACATCACCCAGCTCAGAGGAGGTCATCCGTGCAGGTACTAACAGCTCCCCGCCCCAGTCAAAATGAGAAAACAGGTAAATAAGTCTCAAAATCAGACTTCCAGATCACCTACAACAACCACAAAGGGAAATTAGATGGAGCATTCTGATACTCAACCACCTGGACCCACTGAACTGGCAACAAAAGGGGATCTGGAAAAAATGAAATCAGAAATAATTTCTCAGATAACAGGAGAAATTGTGCCCCTAGTGCAAGACATGATTAATAAATCTAGAGAGGAGCTCAGGAACATTATGGAATCCCAACATAGGAAACAAATGGAATCCATAAAACAGATGCAAATAGATTTCCAGGATATGAAAAACACTGAAAGTCTACACAGCAGAATGAGCCAATGTGAGGACAGAATTTCAGATATAGAAGATAAGATTGCAATTAGTGACCAGGAAAAGAAAAATTGCTTCAAAATTATAAGGGAACATGAGAAATCAATCCAGCAGCTGCTAGATGATGCAAAGAAGAATAACATAAGACTGATTTGAGTCAATGAAGAAACAGGAGAGAGTGGAGATGACATAAAAAATCTCCTCACAGAAATAATGGGAGAAAACTTCCCAAGCAGGGGAAAAGAGCTTGACATACAGATAAGGGAGGCATATAGGACTCCAAATAGCCTTGATCAAAAAAAATCTACACCTAGGCATATAATTGTTAAGATTCCAGAAACTCAACAGAAGAACAAAGTTCTCCAAGCAGTCAGAGAAAAGAAACAAATCACATACAAAGGAAAGCCCATCAGAATCACAGCAGACTTCTCAATGCAAACCCTCAAGGCAAGAAGAGCTTGGAGTGATGTATTTCAAGCCCTAAAAGAAAACAGCCTCTAACCCATATTGATGTACCCTGCAAAACTATCTTTTAAAATGGATGGAGAAATAAGATACTTTCATGACAAAGAGTACCTTAGGAACTTCGTGAATACCAAACCAGCACTCCAAAGAATTTGACACAATATCCTAGGAACAGATATTGAGGATCACAACCCCAGGAAGCAAAGCAGAATGAACACATCTGGCATGACAAGAAATTAAATGGAAAGGGGGAGAACCCAACAAAAAGAAAAAGTCATGGCAATGACAAGTCAATACATTTCAGTTATGACCATCAACATTAATGGTCTCAATTCACCAATCAAAAGAAATAGACTGGCAGAATGGGTCAAGAAGCAAAATCCAACAATATGCTGCATACAAGAAACACAATTCAAAAGGAAACTCATAGACTGAAAGTTAAAGGGTGGAAAACAATACTCCATGTGACAGGAACCTGAAAAAAAGCAGGAGTAGCTATCCTCTTGGCAGATCATGTAGATTTCAAACCAACCCTGATTAAGAGAGATGAAGAAGGACACTACATCCTTGTAAAGGGAAGAATCCAAGAGGAAGAGATGACAAACATAAATATCTATGCACGAAACACTAGTGTGCCCAACTATATAAAACAAATACTAATGGACATGAAAAGTCATATATGCACTAATACAATTGTAGTGGGGGACCTCAACACCTCCCTGTCACAAATAGATCTAGTCTAAAAATCAGTAAAGAAATACTAGAACTCAATCGAACTCTTGAACAAATGAACTTAACAGATGTTTACAGAGTCTTCCACCCCACAAAATCAGAATACACATTCTTCTCAGCTGCACATGGGTCATTCTCCAAAATAGACCACATACTCACACATAGAACATGTTTAAGTGCAAAGGAATTGAAGTTGTCCCCTGTACATTGTCAGACCATAGTGTGATGAAATTGGAGATCCATAGCAAAAGAAACTCAAAATATTTCATAAACACATGGAAATTGAACAACACACTTCTGAATAACCAATGGGTCACAGAGGAAATTAAAGAAGAAATCAGACAGTTCCTTCAATGAAATGACAATGACGTTACAACATATTGGAATCTATGGGACACAATGAAAGCTGTCTTGCAAGGGAAATTCATAGCAGTGAATACGCATATTAGGAAAACAGAACAATCCCAATTAAACAACCTGATGCTGAACCTCAAGCTTCTAGAAAAACGAGAGCAGGACAACCCCAAAGCTCATACAAGGGAGGAAATTATAAAGATCAGAGGGGAAATCAATGCAATGGAGACTAACAGAACAATACAAAAAATCAATGAAGCCAAGAGTTGGTTCTTCAAAAGAATCAACAAAATTGACAAACCTTCAGCCAACCTTGTCAGAAAAAGGAAAGAAAAGGCCCAAATCCATGCAATTAGGATTGAAAAGGGTGAAATTACAACAGACCCAGCAGAAATCCAGAGGATCATCAATACCTATTTCCAGAACCTATACGCCAATAAGATCGACAACACAGAAGAAATGGACAGATTCCTAGATACATATGAAGTACCAAAGTTGAACGAAGAAGACCTAAAAATTCGGAACAACCCAATATCAACCAATGAAATTGAAAATGTAATTCAACACTTATCAACTAAGAAAAGCCCGGGCCCTGATGGCTTCACTGCTGAATTCTACAAGACATTTAGAGAGGAACTGCTGCCACTACTGTTTCAACTCTTCAGTGAAATTGAAAGGGAAGCAATACTCTCAAATTCATTCCTGGAAGCAAGCATCATCTTGATCCACAAAGCAGAGAAAGACCCAACTGAAAAAGAGAACTATAGGCCAATCTCACTAATGAACATAGATGCAAAAATCCTTAATAAGATAATGGAAAGAGAATGCAGAAGATCATCAAGAAGATCATAGACCCTGATCAAGTGAGATTCATCACAGGGATGCAGGGATGGTTCAATATACAAAAATCAATCAATGTAATACACTATATCCACAGAGCCAAAGACAAAAACCATATGATTATCTCCATAGATGCAGAAAAAGCATTTGACAAAATCCAACATGCATTTATGATAAAAACCCTACAAAAAATTGGAATAGATGGTCTCTACCTCAAACTGATAGAAGCCATCTATGAAAAACCAACAGCCAATATCGTACTAAATGGTCAAACACTGAAATCCTTCACACTAAAATCAGGAACAAGATAAGGATGTCCACTATCACCACTCTTGTTCAATATAGTTCTGGAAACATTAGCCACGGCAATTAGACAAGAGAAAGAAATAAAAGGAATAAAGATAGGTAATGAAGAAGTCAAATTGTCACTATTTGCAGATGACATGATACTCTATATAGAAGACCCCAAGAACTCCACCAAAAGTCTTCTAGACTTAATAACCAAATTCACTCAAGTAGCTGGTTACAAGGTCAACACACAAAAATCAATAGCTTTCTTCTACACCAATGACAGACTCACTGAGAGAGAAATAGGGCAAATAATTCCTTTCACATTAGCATCCAAAAAACTGAAATACCTAGGAATCATCCTAATGAAAGAAATCAAAGACCTCTTCTCTGAAAACTATGGCACTCTGAAAAGAGAGATTGAAGATGATATCAGAAAATGGACAGACATCCCCTGCTCCAGGGTAAGAAGAATTAATATAGTGAAAATGGCCATACTTCCAAAACTGCTATATAGATTAAATGCTATCCCAGTTGAGATCCCAGCAGCACACTTCATAGACCTTGAGAAAACAATCCAAAAATTCATTTGGAACAAGAAGAGACCAGAATAGCCAAATCAATTCTAGGTAACAGAGACATGGCAGGGGGTATCACAATCCCCAACCTGAAAATATATTACAAAGCTACCATGATAAAAACAGCATGGTACTGGCAAAGAAACAGACTTGAGGACCAGTGGAACAGATTACAAGATGCAGAAACGCCAGACACACTCAGCCATCTCATCTTTGATAAAGGAGCCAAACACCCTCACTGGAGGAAAGATAGTCTCTTTAATAAATGGTGCTGGAAAAATTGGGCTTCAACTTGCCAAAGATTAAAACTAGACCTATATCTCTCACCATGCACTAAACTAAAATCAAAATGGATTAAAGATCTAAATATTAAAATAGAAACTCTGAACCAGTTGGAACAGAGGTTAGGTAGAACCCTTGAAGACATTGGTGTAGGAAAAGATTTTATGAACAAAACCTCAGTTGCCTGTGAACTAGCACAAACAATCAACAAATGGGATCTCTTCTTATTAAAAGGCTTCTGCACAGCAAGAGAAACCACCAGCAGTGTGAAGAGACAACACATAATGTGGGAAAAAACCTTCACCTGCTCTTCCTCAGACAAAGGTCTACTATCTCGAATCTATAAAGAACTTACAAAGATCAGACCTCCCAAATTTAAAGACCCAATCAGAAAATGGGCATCTGAAATGAGCAGACATTTCTCACACAAAGAAGTAGAAATAGCAAATAAATACATGAAAAAATGTTCAACATCACTGGTCATTCGAGAGATGCAAATGAAAACAATGCTGAGATTCCACTTCACTCCAGAAAGAATGGCTGCTATCATGAAATCAACCAATAACCAATGCTGGCAGGGCTGTGTGGAAAGAGGAACCCTGCTCCACTGCTGGTGGGAGTGTAGACTGGTGCAACCACTGTGGAAATCAGTATGGAGATACCTCAAAGAACTAGGACTGGAAGTCCCATTTGACCTTGCTATTCCACTGCTGGGGATCTTCCCCAAAGAATTAAAAGAATCATACCACAGTGATATATGTGCGCCCATGTTCATAGCAGCACAGTTTGTGATAGCTAAAACTTGGAAACAGCCCAAATGCCCATCAACTGGAGACTGGATAAAGAAAATGTGGTTTTTTAATAAAATGGAGTACTACTCAGCCATAAAATATGAGAAATTAGAGACATTAATAGCTAAGTGGATGGTCATTGAGGCAATACTCTTAAGTGAAATAAATAGGACACACATGTGTAAATACCAAATAGTTTCTCTGGTGTGAGAAACTGAAAGTGTAAATAAGGACTAAATGTATAATAGGTAATGTGAAATAGGAAGTAAAGGGGCAAAGGGGAAGGAAGTGGGAGGGCTAGGGGAAAGGACAGAAGGGAATGGGATTAATATGAGAAAACGGAAAAATAGGAACAAAATCTTTGTAAATAGGGAGGACTGGAGGGATTGAAGGGAGGGCTGGGCAAGGGTGAAAAATAAGAACCAAGAGAGATTATGTAAAGGTGCAAATTTCCAAGGATGAATGTCATTATATTGTATACCTAAAATGTACCAATGATTAGAATGAATAATCGATAATGTAAAATAGGAAGAAAAGGTCCAAAGGGGTAGTGGTCGTGGGAGGGGCAGGGGAAAGGAAAGAAGGGAAAGGAAAAATGCTGAGAAATGGAAAAAATGGAAATAAAGTCTTTGTAAATAGGGAAGGGTGGAGGGCATGAAGGGAGGGCTAGGAATGGGGAAAAAATAAGAACCAAGATGCATTACGTAAAGGTACAATTCCCAATGAGAAATGTAATTGTGTTGTATACCTACAATGTACCAATAAAAGAATTTAATACATTAAAAAAAAAAAGAAGTACCTTGGAAGACAAATTAATGAAACTAACTCTATAGGAAATATAAAATTTTGAATAGCACTTATTACAAAAAGTATATTCCTAGCTTGAAAACCTAACTATATGACAACAGGCTCATATACATTTTAACTGATAAATTATATCAAACATTTAAAGCAGAAAAGAGAAGGAACACTTCTCCCCTTATTTTAGGAAATCAACATTATACTAATACTAAAACTGGATAAAGATAATAGAAGAAAAAAGTATGAACATAGATAGAAATTTGTGTAACAAACCAATTAGAAGTCAGATCTGGCAGTATGTAGAAAGTGGTTTTATTATAGGGATGGCAGTGTTGGTTCAGCATTGGAAGATCCACCCCCAGAAGTCATCATTTTAATGGAGGAAAGGAAAAACCCATATGATCCTGTCACTAGTTGGAGAAAAAGTATTGGACTAAATTCTACAGCTATTCATGGTAAATGCTATCAGGAGACTAGAAGTAGAACAGAACCTTCTCAACAGATTAAAGACACATGCTCCATACTTCCAGCAAAAATGCCTTATATGAATGTAGAAGATACAATGTTTCTCCCTAAGGTGGGGAACAAGGGCAGATTATACCTACTCTTCATCTGTCCATTAAACTTTGAAACATAGGCCTAAACCAAAATAGTCTGGAAATAAAATGACACAATTAGCACATGACTGGCAAAGTAGATGCAAAATCTTTGTATGTAGATGAAATGATCATCTACAGAGAAAACACTAAAAAATCTCTAGGACACCCTAGAACTTGTATTTGAATTTAGCAGGATTAGAAAACACAAGGTATATATAAAAATTCAGGTCTATATACTTGCTATAAATGAAAAATTCGATATTGAAATTTAAAAGCTATGTAAGAGTACAAAGGACCTAGAAAAGTAAAAAGAAAAAGAAAAAAAAGTGTTGCAAGATGTTTAGTACCTAATTTGAAGACTTCCTGTAAAGCTACAGTAATCAAGGCAGTGTTGGTATAAGGAAAGACATATAGATCATTGGAATAAAACAGAGAATCTAGAAATAGAACCACACATATATGGTCCACTGAGTTTTGAAAGATTATTTAACATTTACATTTTATAGAATATAAATTCATCCCAAGAGCTGAGGAAGACAGTGTTTTCAGCAAATGGCATTAGAACACCTGGCATCCGTATATAAAATTAAACTCAACCCTTTATTTCCATACATAAAAAATAACTTGAAAGGATCTATGAACCTAAATATGAAAGCCTAAAAGTATAAAACTTTAAGGAAGAAATTATATGGGAAAATATTTATGAATTTAGGGTAGGCAAGAACTTCCTAGGATATAAAAAACATGATGTATAAAAGAAAAAAAATTGATGAGATTTCATCAAAATTTAGAACTTTAAATGACATTGTTAAAATGAAAAGTAGTCCTTAAACAGACCATAATTACAATGCATATAACCTATGACCAGAATACACAAAGAACTCTTACAGCTCATTAATAGACATCCTAATTAAAAAGTAGACACAAGATGATAGCCAGTACAGCACAAGGAAAGGTGTGCAACACTAGAATCAGAAAAATGCTAATCAGTACAAGATTGAATTATACACTCATTAGGGAGATGAAGTTAAAAGTTTTAAAAGCCTTGTCATGACTTTTTCTTTTTGTTGGATTCTCCCGCTTTGAGTTTAATTTGTCAAGCCCAATGGATTCATTCTGCTGGGCTTCCTGGGGTTATGATCCTCATTGTCTTTTCCTAGGATATTGTGTAAAATTTTTTGGAGTGTTTGTTTGGTATTCATGAATTTCCTAAGGTTCTCTTTATCATGAAAGTATCTTATTTCTCCATCAATTTTGAAAGATAGTGTTGCAGGGTACATCAATCTGGGTTGGAGGCTCTTTTCCTATAGGGCTTGAAATACATCACCCCAAGCTCTTCTTACCTTAAGGGTTTGCATTGAGAAGTCTGCTGTGATTCTGATGGGCTTTCCTTTGTATGTGATTTCTTTTCTCTCACTGCTTGTAGAATTTTGTTCTTCTGTTGGGTTTCCGGAATCCTATTATATGCCTCTGTGTAGATTTTTTTATCAAGGCTAGTTGAAGTCCATATTATATGCCTCACTTATCTGTATGTCAAATTCTTTTCCCCTGCTTGGGAAGTTTTCTGTCATCACTTCTGTGAAGTTTTTTTATGTCATCTGCACTCTCTCCTGTTTCTTCATTGACCCCGGTCAGTCTTATGTTATTCTTCTTTGCATCGTCTAGCAGCTGTTGGATTGGTTTCTCGTGGTCCCTTACAATTTTAAAGCAATTTTTCTTTTCCTGGTCCTTAATTGCAATCTTATCTTCTATATCTGAAATTCTGTCCTCACATTGGTTCATTCTGCTGTGTAGACTTTCAATGGAGTTTTTAAATCTCCTGGAAATCTGTTTGCATCTGTTTTATGGATTCCATTTGTTTCCTATGTTGGGATTCCATCATGTTCCTCAGCTCTATTTTTTTGTGTTCTCTCTAGATTTATTAATCATGTCTTGCACTATGGGCACAATCTCTGCTATTATTGTGAGAAATTATTTCTGATTTCATTTTTTCCAGATCCTCTTTTGTTGCCCTGTTCATGGAGTCCAGGTGGTTGAGCATCAGATTGTTCCATCTCTTTTCCCCTTGGGGTTGCTGTACGTGATCTGGAAGTCTGTTCTTGAGGCCTGTTTATGTGTCTTCTCATTTCCATAGCAGGGGGTGCTTCTGGCACCCGCACGGCTCTCGTTCTCTGCCCTAGGAGCATGGAATGGTGGCGGAGGGGCCTCCTTCCGGATGCTGGGACTGGCACACCTTCTCTGCCCAAGGAGCATGGAATGGTGGCAGAGCCTCCTTCCAGGTGCTGGGACTGGCTCACTTTCTCTGCCCTAGGAACTTGGAATGGCAGTGGGGAGCCTCCTCCTGGGTGCTGGGATAGACTCACCTCCTCTGCTCTAGGAGCTGTGGAATGGTGGAGGGGAGCCTCCTCGTGTGTGTCTAGCACCATTTATTGAAGAGGCTTTCTTCCAATGAAGGTGTTAGCGCCTCTGTCAGAGATGTGGCTATGTTTGGAGTTGTTTCTGCATATTCTAAACTGTTCCGTTGATTCTCCAGTCTGGTTTTTGGGGTTTGTGTGTGTGTGTGTGTGTGCGCCAGTATCCTGCTGTTTTTATCACAATTGCTTTGTAGTATAATTTCAAGTTGGAGATTGTGATGCTTCTTGCCTTGCCTTTGTTGCCCAGAATTGCTTTTGCTATTCTAGGTCTCTTCTGGAGCCAAATGAATTTTAGGACTGTTTTCTTTAATTCTGTGAGATATACTATTGGAATTTTGATTGGGATTGCATTAAATCTGTGTAAGTTTTTGAAGTATGGTCATTTTCACTATATTGGTTCTTCCTACTCAAGAACAAGGGATATCTTTCCATTTTCTCTATATTCATAGTCATTGTCTGCCTCATTTTTAATGATCATTTAGTTTTTCTTTCATGTATTATTCAGTGAGTTACATTTACATGTTTTAATGTTGGACCAACCTTTTATTCCTGGGAGAGACTTTACTTGGGTGTGATGTTTTTATGTACTGCCAGATTTCATTTGCTAATATAAAGTCCCTGTGATTTTACATAGTAACTTCCATATACTTTTCTCACTGCTTTTGAGTAGAAACTAAGAATGTCTTGGAGAAACTAAGAATGTCTTAAGTGCTGTCCCAAATTTGCCACTGAGAAAATACTTAATTAAAAAAAAAAAATCCCTCAAAATCACATGATCTGGCTGAGGGTGTAGCTCTGTGATAAAGTACTTTCCTAGCACACACAGGCCTTCAATTCAGTCTCTAGCATGAAGGGGAAAGATGGATTAAAAATACAGTTTGCATTTGGTGTACCAATGATGATAAAGTGTAAATTTTTAAAGGAGCCCTAGGTAACTTGCATAATAAAAAATCCCAGTAGTAAAGATGTTAGCTGATTTGCTCCCCTCGGTTTAGAGTGGCTGGCCCCAAATTCCTACCTAAAATGGTTAAGGGATGCAATGAAACTAGAGGTAGAGCTAGGGGTCTTTGAACCTTCAATTATAAACTAGTCATTTCCTTATTAATGTTACAGAGCAACAAAAATAGAAATTTTTCTAAAGGTATTTTTATTCACATTCTACATAAGAGTGAGAAATTAATTGTTAAATATCTACAGCAGGGAGCTAAGGCTGTGTGCCCCGTCCACCCCTCCACTGCTGTGCAGGCTATAGGGCTGTGCATTAGGGTTCCGTCTCCCACATGAAACTGTGGAAGGTGTGTATCATAAGTAGGTGGGGTTTCTGCTCCCAGAAGAAAGTGGAAAAGGAAAATAAACATTCTCATTTCAAAGCAATTTGTGTTAGAGATAACCAGCAAAGTTCTTTTTTTAGTTGTATGGTTTATGAATAATGTCAAACTTATTTGAAAATCAGATCATTTAGAAGGTTTCTTGCATGTTGAATGGTTAAAACTGATTATTGAACTAAAGAAAAATTTTAGAAAGAAAACGAAAGAATGCAACTTTTTTACAGAATAGTATAAATGTTTATTTTCTGTATGATTTACTTTCCTGTCCTGTTTTTACAATATAGAAAAGCGTATTCTTTGAATAGCTCTAGTAAATATAAATTTAATCATTCTATCTTGGGATGTAAATAGAGCTAAAAAGTTATATACCCAATCTTCCCCAAATAGTCTTTTAAAATGGTTGAATGTGGCTATTAATGTGGTTCAACAATTTGATGCAAATGCCTAAATACAAAAAGTTGTTTAGTAAGTACTGCACAGGAAGAAAAAGGGCTTAATACTTCAGATAGCCTCTTGAAAATCAAAACCTAGTAGCATGTGATTGCACCTTCAAATTTTTACAAGCAAAACATTCTTAAGCAATGCCATCATACATAATCTACAATTGTAATCAAAATTCACATTTTCTGCACACTGTATATAAATACACATCACAATGGTGCAATTAGAATTAACACAGAATATATACAAAATGAACAAAGTTTAGGTTTAGACCAAAAATTTATTGCAATTTTTGAAAAATAACTTGATTAGGTATTATTTTATCCTCTTACACTAATTTACATTTATACAAATTTTAATTAGGCATACTAGATTGAGGTGCTAAGAATGTCTGCACTATCTACATTTAAAGTTACTGCACTATACTTCTTTAAATCCAGATTTCAAAAGGAGGATACTTTAATGAACAATGGAATCCTCTTTTGGATTACTTAATTTCTATTGCCTATATCTTGCATGTTGATATGAACATATATACACAATACATACAACTATAGAGTCCTTGTAGAAAATATAATAATCATATATACTGATAATTACTGAGGATTAAGGTACCTAACAAAATGCCTAAATTCCAACATGGTTTGTTTTGTCATAAAATCAAGAGTCCTACTACAATAGGCTCTTAAATTCATAATTTAATTACTGAAAATGATTTAGCCTATTTTACCAATTACATGAAAACACACATGCCTTCAGCTTACCAAATCACTGGCTAAAAACAATGCCATAATAAACTTCCCTCATAAAAAGAAATTCCATTATAATTTTGAAAGCTTTGCTAGGAGACCTATTTCAGTAATCAAGTAAAAGCCATATATTGGTCTGAAAGTTCTTAGTTCAAACGTCAACAAAGAGAGCCATATAGAGAAAAATCCTTCCTTAAATTCATCTCTTACAGCTTCAATATTCCTTATTTCTCCATCCAAGCTAAATTTTATACTTGATAATTATATGAAGTTCTATAATATCTCTACATAATTTTTACTTATATTCACACACCTCTCACTTTACTAGTAGCCAGTAATCACTTTGACACAACTTATTTCAAACACATACCACTTCTGTGAAAATGGAGACAGCTCAGAGCATTCTTAGCCATTCCTCATTACAGAAACACAATGCACACCTTCTGATAATTATTTACTGTCTCTTCACTTGTGCGTTTGTGTGAAAAACAATTTTTATTTTAAAATTGTGCCTGGGGATTGCTGCCTCTTTTGATATTCCAGAATCCAGGCAAAAAGCTGATTTTTTTTAAAAAGAGTGTTTTTTGGAACACAAAATGCCATTTGAATACATTCCATAAGAATTTATGTAGACCTTTTACCTGTGTATATTCTAGATTAGAAGCAAAGAATGACTGCACAGGACCAATGGTGTTTTGACTTTTTCTACTGAACAAAGCCATACAACACCACATATAAATTACTTAATTTATAAAATGTTCTTTGTTGATAGTATCAGAAAGTTAGAATATCTAATCGTTAAGAAACCCAAGCAAATTAAAAATCTATATAATAAAAATTAAAAAGAAAAATTCAATTTAGAAGGGGTGTAAACAGAATTAACTAAGATTCCAAGTTCGATCCCCAGTACCAAAAAAAAAAGAATTAACTAAGATTTAAAATGTATTAATTTCCTCAATTAAAATTTCTTCTCTTTCAGTATTATAATTTCAGATCTCTTAAAACAAGGACTGAGTTGAAATACAGTAATCGTTAACTTATCCAGAAAATCAAGGGTCCTTGAACCCTACATTTTCTGTACAGTTCCATTTCTCCATCTTTTATGCACAGGTCAGCAGTTCATGGCACAAGGGTCACTTTTCGCTTTTCCTGCAGAGTTGATGACACTCATCAGACAGCGTCCAAATTCCTCCAGTATCATTCGCTCAGCAGCTGCCTTTGACTTCCCCTTCTTGTCTGCTTGCTCTGCCTGGGCAAGCAGGCAGTTACATGTGGCTTCAGCTACTTCCTTGGTGACAAAGGTGAATGGCAACCTGAAATGATGTTGAGAGAGAAACAGAAAGGTGGTGATGCCTGAGCAACGACAGCAGCAAGATCTTCTCCATAGAGTCCAGTATCTGAGTGCCACACCATACACAAACATCCTAAAGAGCTTTGGGGTCATGCTGGGTTTAGCACGGACATATCTAAAACACCATTCAGGAAATACAGTATTTAACACAGAATACATGATCGATTACTGACACAAAACACGTGGTCAATGACCTACCTACATGTAGTAAGTAGGTAATTCACCACTAATACCAGATTTCTCATTGGGCTCACTAAAGAAATAATTCTACATGTCCCATGGACATCTTTGTAATTGAAGTCCTTGCAGCTCATGAGCAAGACTGTGCCACTGTGGGTCTCTCTTTATTCAGAGCTGTTTGTCCAGAGCCAAAAATGGCACCTGACCGAGGCAATATGCCCAAGGAATGGCTGAGTAATACTGGGAATACTGTATGATTCCCAATACTAAGGACCATCGCTGGGGCAACCTTTAAAGAAAGCACTTTCCCACATTCCCTCATACCAAATGAAACAACCACACATGCACACCAGCACCTTGCTGTTCCTCAAAACACACGACACAAGGGGAAAACCAAACCCTGTTCTCTACCATGCCCTTTTTAAAGACCTGAACCACTGAGCAGTGAATTAGACAGCAGCTCCTCCTAAGCCTATGCTATTGTGGCCAGGTCTCCAAGCCTGAGAGATTAAACCAGGAAACCTGACCTAACCACAAACTCAGCAGCCCATCAGTGAACAGTCACTCCTAGAATACTGCCATCTATGTCAAGGAAGCCTGAAGGTAAGGCCCACTCTCACAAGGGAACATAATTGAAATTCAGGATGCCATACTATTGCACAGAATCTTTAATGTACAAAAAACCATTTGAAATTAAATCATGGTAACATTGTAGAATTACTAATACTACATAATAAAAGTGTTCACTACAAAATACTTGGAAATTAAAGGGGACTAAAAGGAAAGAAAGAGAATTCCAGAAGTACTGGTGCACACCTGTAACCTCAGCACTGGGGAGGCTGAGGCAGGAGGATCATGAATCCAAGGCCAGCCTGGGCTACACACTGAGACCCTGTCTCGAAAAGTACCAATCAATCAATCCAAAAAACCCACAAGAGTTCCAGATTTTAAACACTCGAACAAAGGTTTATTAACATGCTGATGTAACTTTATACTGGCTTTTTTAAAAAGAAGGTTTTTATTGTATTGTGTAACTTCGTATTTTCATTTCCTAGCATAAATATTTTCCCAAGTGGAAAAATTTTATGTTTTACCTTACTATACCTTTAATCTCCACATGAAGATTAGACTTACTCATCTAAAAGATTATTAAAAGGCCAACAAGTATTCATGCCATAACCCTAACTAATGTATCTGCCCATTTCCACTTCTGTCAAGAAACATCTGTGTAGTCCAGGTGTGAGAGTTCATCAGAATAGCTGAACTATTTTGTACAAAAAGACAGCCTTATTTATTTTTATTTTTTTTCTGGTACCAGGGATTGAACTCAGGACCTTGTGTTTATAAGGCAAGAGCCAGAACCACTGAGCTAAATCCTCAGCCCCTTTTTCATTTTTTTTTTAATGGGACCGAGGATTAACTTCAGGACCTTCACACTGAGCAATATCTCCAGTCTTTTCATTTTTTTTTCACTATGAAACAGGGTCTTGCTAAGTCTCTCAGTTGCCTGGGCTAGGCTCTATTTGTGATCCTCCTGCCTCAGCCTCCTTGAGTGCTGGGATTACAGGTGCATGCCACCACAACTGGCCAAAAGCCTTACTTTTATAAGCATTGGATCTTAGTTCGACTTAAAGGGCTTATTCCACTTAACTTCTCAAATTAATCTAATAACAATAAAAGACTACAATATCAGAGTATGATGGGTAGTTCCAATAGGATGGGAAAAGTGCTTCAAGAATATAGAAAAAGGGCCAGGGATTTAGCTCAGTGGTTTTGCTGCCTGCTGTGCAAGCGCAAGGACCCAAGTTCGATCCCCGGTACCAAAAAAAGAATATCGAAAAAGAGGTAAGAAAATGCAAAGATATGAGTAATTAACCTCATCAAAAAAGGTGTAAAAAATTTGGTTTTTTATAGGTGTTTCTCAAATTACATAGTACTGCCTCTTAGTAGGGAGAAATCTAATTAAATTAAGCACAACAAACTAAAGCATCACTTTGTATTTTAGAATTGCACAACGTATCTGACAGTGATTTTTCTGTTATCCTTAAATTCCTTTAAAAACAACTAAAGATGGAAAGAAATACAAAATTCAGATTTGAACTCAGCTTTGAATCCCCCAAAAGAAACATTACCAAAAATAAGAATTTGAGAAACATTATAGAAAGACTTTTAGAAGATGCAAACTTACTTTCCTCCTCCACTATTCAAAGCTGGCGCTGGCCGAGTAAGCAGGTCGGAAATCTGAGAGGACAGCTTGGTCTTGGCCGCTGTCTGCTGCTGCACCCTAACTTCAGCTGCATCTGCCAAGTGCATCAGTGTCTTTCTTTCTGGGCTTTCTTCAAAATTTTTACAGCCAATACACTTGCATATCGAGGAACACATTATTTTTGCCTAAAAGATTAACAAAAGAGGAAGTTTCCTAATCAAAACCTATAAGCAGATGCCACAATCAAATCAACAAATAATATTACCTGGCCAACTGACATTAAGGTTAGATGGAAGCACCTTTTGTGACAAAGACTAATTAGGATAACTACACATGTGGACCAGTCAGGAGAGGCTGAACTGTTCAGGTCCTTTCCTGTCAACTCCACCCACTGAGTACAGATTCTCTCCCACCAGGAATGACACAGGTTCTCTGTAAGGAGTGTGAATGAGACACTAAGGTATCACCAATGACAGCTATTCAGAACCCAGCCACTTTAAACAAATCATCATTGACATGCCAGTGACCACACAGTTTCACACGAAAAGGATTTCAACCATACTAGAGTAGTGATGGTGAGCCTTTTAGAGCTCTCAATGATAACACCTGCTGTGGCACATACGCCATAGGTTTGCCACCATTGTTAATGGGTTTATTTTCTGCTTTTTGGTGAACCTAGGAATCAAACACAGGGTCACTTTACCACTGAGCCACATCCCTAGCCCTGTGTATTTATTATTTTGGGGGCAAGGCCTCCCTAAATTGCCCAGGCTGGCTTTGAACTTGGAAATCAGACCCCGAACAGCTGGGATTACAGACATGTGCCCTCCATGCCTGGCTGATGTGCCACGTTGACTAGATACTTCCCTCACTGAACTATCTTCCCTCTCCAGATCCCCAACCTCCTCAATGATCAGGAACCAGTGTGTCCTTCCATGTAAAACATAAAATATATTTACATGAAACGGAGGCCTTACGTCCAAATAGCAGTTAATAAATACAGAATTCTCTCTTTGAGTTTTTAGTTTGTTTTACACAATCATGTACCTGCCTTTCAGCATCTTGCTTTCGTACATGGCAAGAACTAATGGGGTTCCTCTAACCTGTCACCTGGCACAGCTGGAATACATTATCTTTAATGGCTGGGTGGAATTCCTGGTATATATGTGCCACATTTTATTGGGCATTTATTCCTCCACTGATGGGTATTCAGTTTCTCGTTCCATTATCCACAAATAATGCATGAAAAGATTTGGGGCGGTAAAAATTATGATGTTATTTTTCTGAGTTAGTTTTAGAACAGGGCTCACTAGTCAAAGTATATGTAGCTTTCAATTTTAAGAGATGTGGTCAGATTTTTTTTTCAGCTGTAATACTTCACATTTCATCACCAATGTATAAATTAAGGCTTTCTATGTTCCCTACAACAATGGATGTAATAACTTAGTATTTGACGATCTCATTGAGGAGAGCACTGTTCTTTACATTTTCTTGGCTCTTAATGAATTCCTTTCATGTAAATTTAAATAAGCAAAACTACTGTCTATCTCCGTATAGCACCTAGCAAGATAAATTGACCATATTATGAATACATTTACTCTGCTTCTTTGTGTGCATGCATATGTACGAGTGTGTATAGAGAGGGAATGAAGATTGAATCCCAGGTACTCTCTCACTGAGCTCCATCCCCAGCCCTGTCTGTCTATCTGGCTGGCTGTCTATGCTATCCTCCTGCCTCAACCTCTCCAGTGCTAGGAATATAGGTGTGTACCACCACCATACCCGGCTGCCCTGGTTCTTTCTTACAATACACAAATGAGTTCTATTTATCAAAGCATTAATGACTATACATTTGAATTAAATGGATTACTGTCAGCCTGTGTGGGAATCCAACCAAGTGACATTTTTATTAAGCCCTGAAGACAGAAAAAAATCCCTGGCCTTGAAGCAGGGGGAGGTATCAGTGGTGATAATTTGGACTGTTTTTTTAATTTGTTTTTTGTGGTGCTGGGGATCATGTCCAGGGCCTTGTACACTAGGCAAGTGCTTTACTACTGAGTTCCATCCCCAGCCTAGGACAACCCTTGGTCTCAGGACTATGCCCAGAGCACAGGCTGTTGCACACACACATGTATTTCAGAAAAGCCTGCAGAGAGCAGCAGGCAATGCTGTCTCTTGGTTGAAGACACCACTGTAGTTTGTAAACCTCTGTGACATTGCTATTTTTATTGAAACTTGACATGCAGGTGCTGTGGTGTTCATGCTGTCAGTCATGAAGCAGCAAATCAGCAGCAAGACCCCAGCTGTACCAACGAGCACAAGGCTCACTGCCCTGAAGCCGATTCCTCCTCAGCTGGGGCCCTGGAACCAGCTGTATTATTTCCAACACTAACACAAAATGACTCCCAATTGTCATGGAACACTTTTGCAGTGTGTTCAACTAAAGCTGTTTGCCAAAGGCAGTTAGGAGATGCTCCCTGCAGCATCTCACCTCGTAGCACTCACAGTAGTTCTTGAGACACCCTGAGCGCTTACAGTTACAGCCCTTGCTGTGCCGTCGGTCTGACTCTCCCTCCTTCCCTTTCCCAATCTTCGGCTTGAAGGCTTCTGGATTTCTGTCCAGGCAGGCCTGCCAAACACACCAGTGTCAACTGCACTGAAGTCACAGCACATTATGCATACACACCACATAGGTTATTAGACTTTCTTTATAAGACAACTGGGTTCTTTAAAATAAAACCAGAAGAAACTAGATTTTTGTCAGATAAAAAATAAAAAATAATCACCTTTATTGCTTTTTGCCTTTCATTTTCATGTTCCAAATTGTTGTAACAATTAGTACAATTGCAGTTGTTGCAAAATTCACCATTTGCAAAGCAATCACAATATCTGGAAGGTGAAAACCAGTCTAAGATTAAAAGTCGATGAAATAAAGCTAGTAACTAGATAATTATATATATACACATGCATTATGCTTGTGATAAAGCATTTCAGAAACAAATTTACCCAGCACCACCTAGTTGCAGAGTTAAAAAAAACAGGTGGTCAGGCTCAAAATTTAAGTCACCAACTCCTAGAATTTGGGCCTAGAAACTTAGTCTAAATAGTAACAGTTGTCAGCATAAGATCTATAGGATTTTATGTGCCCCAAAGTGAATTATTTCAGAATCCTGATAAAGGAAAAACACAGCTTAAGCCAGAGCAGTGTTGCTTTGCCTTCTGAGTCCCTCAAAGGCAGTGCCACCCCTGAACTACTGCATCTTCTAGCTGAGCACTGCAGACCAAACACGAGGTCGTAAGTGTCTGTCATTAAGGACATGAACTGTGTCTGTCTCATGCTGCATGTCCCTAGCCGATAACTCATGTATCACCACAGAGAACTCCAAAGCACTGCCTTTCATCCATGAAGGAAACTATACTTCTATACTGCTATAGGTGCTCATGCACTTGTATGTTTATTTAAATTACTTAGACTTATGAAATTGGCCTGTTAAGAGTTTAAATTAGGTCCATTTGTTTTTAAGAGCATTTCTAATTATATAAGGTAAGCAAACAATAGAAAAAACACTTACAATTTCAAACACAGAGATTTTGTACAATTACAGGGCTTTCTGGGCCGACTGGCAGACTCTGATGGGATTATCCTATACAGACACACAAAAATATACATTTTAATCCATTTAACATAACCATTTAAAACTATGAAAGTCTCCAATCTATTAATTTCTCCTGAAATAAATCTTGAACAAAAGTATTCATCTCTAATAAAAGTCTATTTTGTAAATATGTATTTTAAAGTTATCAATAGCTATAAAGAACACTTCTCATATACCCTTCCTTCTGAAAGAACAAAACTTGAAAACAGGTCAAAACCCTTGGACTTCAATTATACAAGACAGGGGCCAGGGATTTAGCTCAGTGGGTCCGCCACCTGTCTTGCATGCACAAGGACCCGAGTTCGATCCCCAGTACCAAAAAAAAAAAAAAAAAAAAAAAAATATATATATATATATATATATATATACACACACACACAAGACAGTGAGAAGGGTGGGGGAGGACCGGGCTTTGGAAAAGGACAGGTGCCCTGGAATTAACCATGCAAGCACTGCTTCCACACCCAGACTGCAAAGATGGAACCAAGACGTCAACAAACAGGAAGAAAAACCAAAAACCTCACATAATTTAAAAATAGTTAACATCATTTTAAACACATATGCAGAATGACAGAGTGAGAGACAGAAAGAGAATAAATGTGGAAAAGTTGGTGGATCTGAGTAAAGGGTATCTGGAGATCTTTGTTTCTATAACTTGTTTGTTTGATATTTGAAAATAAAAAGCACTTTAGAGGACTGTTTATATAGCTTTAAGGGAAAAAAAATCAAATGTGATGTATTTTGGAATAAATATACTTAATGTTGGATTTAAGTCAACCCGACAACTTAAAGCACTCACCCATTGAATGGAAGCCTTGCCTGGGTCTGGATCCCAGGCGTCCCAGTGAAGTTAGAGTTGCTTGCTATGGACACATATGAAGACTGCTGTAGCTGTGTGTAAAGAAGGTGAGTTAAGATCATATCTGAAAAATAGACAACACTCTGAGATGCAGTGATCATGAGAAGCACAAATTCATCAACCAAAGTAGAAAACAATATAATGAAGAAGTCATATAAACACTTCCTGCAACTACTTTATTTTTTTGAGACAGGGTCTAACTATGTAGCCCAGGCTGGCCTCAAAATCAAGATACAGCCTTCTGCCTCAGCCTCTCTAGTGCTGAGATTACAGGTATGCACCACCATGCCCAGCTTCATGGAGCTCTTTGTAAGACCCAAACCAATACTAGAGGTGAAATAACATGAACAATTTAGTATACTAATACTAAATACTATAAATGTAAAAAAATTATTTCCTAAGAGTATGTTAGAACTATGGGAAATTCTAGATGGATACCCTACAAATACTGAAATAAACTTTATTGGTTAGAAAAATGCACATAAAATACATACTATATTGATCACACTACAAATCATAGATAATGAAGTTAAGTGCATAAGTGAGCTTCATTTTATGGGATTTCTTTTTCTTTATCCCTTTTTTTCTTTCTTTTCTCCCTCCCTCCCTTCTTCCTACCCTTCTTGCAGTGCTGGTGGTGGAACATGACCTTGTGCGTGCTGGGTAAACATTCTATACCAACTCAGCTACATTCCCAGCCCTACACTGACTTCTAAACATAGAAAAGGTATAATAAAAATACTGACTGGGTGTGGTGGTGCACATGGCAGCCTCAGCACCCCGGGAGGCTGAAACAGGAGGCTGACAAGTTTGAGCCCAGTCTGGGTAACTTAGCAAGACTGTCTCAAAGACAAAAAACAAACAAAAAAGGTCTGGGGATGTTGCTCCATACAGAGGGCCCAGTTCAATCCCCAGTACCACAAGGGGGTGTGGTTGGAGGACTTGAAAGAACATTTGTTGCTTGTAGTGGTATATGCCAGTAATCCTAGCAGTTTGGGAAGCTGAGTCAGGAAGATGACAAGTTTGATTCCTGCCTGGGCAACTTAGTGACATGCTGTCTCAAACAATAAAAGGGGCTGTGGATGTAGCCCAGTGGTAGTGCACCTGAGTTTGATCCCTAGTGCTAACAAAACAAAACAAACCTGAACATCAGTCCACATACATTTCATTAAAGTACAAGTATTTCTTTCTATTTCCTCTCTGACAATGGAAGTCAATCCATTCAATACTTAGAACACTGTTTAATCTTTGCATGACAAAGAAAAACCTCCATCTGCTTCCTGCTAGTGGTGCACCACACCTGGACAAAAGGCTAGTGCATGACTTCCATTCTATCGAGGGCTCAATGACAGTGGCTCAGCCACTAAAGACACCTGGAAAATCCTCCCATGGTTTACTTTCCAAACACAAGCCAGTGGCATCCTATTGTGAAGAAGAGCAATATCACAGTCATAGTCTTTCTAAAGACACTGGGACTTTGCCAACTTTAACTTTCTCCATCTCCAAGTCTTGCCTGTCACCAACCAGCACACAGCTCCAAACTGCCTACTTTTTTTATCTGACTTGTGTCATATATTCCTAAATGCTGAAAACACATAGAAATAAACTCACATGCTTCAGATAACACTTCAAGATTTTAGAAAGAGCCATGTTAATCCTGATTCTGATGCTCCTGAATAGTTTCAGAATGTGGTGGTACTAGACGTCCTAGACCCGATCTCATTTCTGGAACACAGTGACTTCACCTTCTCCACATACCTGAGTGACATACTGAGCCGGAAGCACTGCATAGCCCACATTCCCTGTCCCTGGGGCTGGGGCCAGGACTGTTCCTGGAGGCAGGTTGGTGAGGTTGGGCTGGATCTGGGGCAGTGGTGTGGCGGGCATGATGAGCCGCTGCTGGGGCTGGGTATTGGTTACAATCTGTGAAGTTGGGTTGATTGGTTTTGGAACAACCTAAAAAAGGGAAATTTTGTGCTCAATGGTCACAATAATAAATTTTATAGCTGTTCAATTCAGTATCAATCTCTTATACCTAAATCTCAACTCTGAACTTGAACAGTAAATTATCATTTGGGAGAAACCAAGAAAGAAGTTATGTGATACTCACTTGTTTGACAGCCTGCGCTGGGACAAAGGGGACTGACATCCGCACTGGGGTTGCATTAACAACCACAGGCTTTGCTTTTAAAAGAAGAAAAAAATATGAACAATTTATAGAAAATAGTACTCAAAACCCTTAGAATACTTAGCTCCCTTCAAGTTATACTCAGCAAGGAGTATAAGGAATCCCATGTGCTGCCTACTTTGCATCATCTTTTACCAGTTACTGCTCAGAACTGTCCACCCTGTCCACCAGAGAACTCACATCTGAGCAGCCACAGTCTGCTGAGGAGAGAATGTCTATAGGCTCAAGATGCTCTACTGAAACTATTTCAATCTGTACGTACACGACTTACACACTCAGTGTTCAATCCAGCCAAATGCAATGTATAAATAAAAGAACTGCAACTCATAAGCTTGGATGACAACACTGCTCTCTACATTACTATTTCTAATTGCTGTGTTTCTATCCAAACCAGAGAAAAATATTGTTCTTGCATAATTCAATATTTATAGAATAAATACTAAAAGGCAGCATGGCAAAATGACTAAGAATACGGGTACTAAAATCATAGACCCAGGGAGCTCAAATCCCGGTTGTGACACTTTTTTAAACTCTATCTCCCTGACTCCTTGTTGCCATCTGGTTAAGCATCTATTCTCACAGCATCCAGACTTAGTATGTTACCATCAGAAATGATTAGAACAGTGCCTAACAGGGCCAGGGATTTAGCTAAGTGGTGCCGCCACCTGCCTTGCAAGCTCAAGGTCCCAAGTTCCATCCCCAGTACCCAAAAAAATTTTAAATTAAAAAAAATAGAACAGCGCCTAATACACAGTAAGTGCTCCATGATTGTTAGTTTCCATTACTGTCACTGCTGTTATTACAATCATAGCTACTATGGAAATTGCATCACTGCCAGTGTTCCGGGGAAACTAAAGCATAGGACCCTCTGCTTGCAAGGAGATTACATTCTAGTAGAATAGATCAGCCAAGTCCCAAGTAAAAGAAATACTA
Source organism: Heterocephalus glaber (assembly GCF_053883595.1). Classification (NCBI taxonomy): domain Eukaryota; kingdom Metazoa; phylum Chordata; class Mammalia; order Rodentia; family Bathyergidae; genus Heterocephalus; species Heterocephalus glaber. The sequence continues at coordinate 6,693 of NW_028258420.1, read as the reverse complement.
CTGAAGAAAATAAAACAAATTCTGGGATTTCAAAGGATAGAGAATGCAAGTCTTATTGGCAGAGATTAAGAATATAGAAGTCTTTCTCCTAGCTAGGGCTGATGGTGCATGCCTATAATTCCAGTACTCTGGGAGGCTGAGGCAGGGAGAAACACAAGTCTAAGCCCAATCTGGGCAATTCAGTGAGACCCTGTCTCAATAATAACAAGGGCTGAGGTTGTAGCTCGTTGCAAAGGCCCTGGGTTCAACCCCCAGTACAAAAGAAAAAAAAAACTGAGAAGTGGAGGGGGTGCAGAGGTGGAAAGATGAGACCTAGGGAGGCAAGGAACATGACTTCCACCACAAGGTGGGGAGCTGCAGTGCAGGGGATAGGCAGGGCACAGGGAGTGGCCACTGCAGGGCTCTCAGGAACCAGGAAAGTAATGATTGTGAGAGGCACATACTCAAGGACAAGTTGACCTAAGGAGGACGAACATGATACAGAGAAGTAACAGGTAACATGCAAGAAGAGGTCAGTGCTGTCCAGGGGAAGGGGAAGTGCCGCTCTTGAAGCCTCCTCCTGTCATCCCACATGGGAAGAGTATAAGAAGGATGACATCTCTCTGGGCCTCGAGATGGGTGGAGACAGTAAGATCACACTGCTGTCACAATAATGGAAAGACCCCAGAAGGCCTATCATGACAGTAAGAGTTTTTTTGTTTATACTTTTTTTCCCATACTGGGGATCGAACTTGGGACCTTGCACTTGCAAGGCAGGCGCCAGAACCACTGAGCTAAATCCCTGGCCCCTTTGTTTATACTTTTGATGAAGACAAGAGGGCTGATAGCTGAGGACAGAAGAGCTGAGAGTACTGAGAGAGATCTGGCAAGAGGGATCTGAAAGTGCAGGCCACAGCACCAGGTACACACTAGGGGAGCTCCAGAGTGGTAGGAACAGTGACAGCTGCACAACTCTTGGCATTCACTGAAATCCTGTACTCTGTACACTTAAAAGGGTGAATTCTGAGCCAGTGTAGAAGTGCACACCTATAATCTCAGAACTCTGGGATGCTGAGTCAGGAAGACTGCAAGTTCAAGGTTGACCTGGGCAACTTAGTGAGACCCTGTCTCAAAATAAAAACGAAAGAGTGAATTTTATGGTACATATATAAACTATATCTCGCTAAGTTTGTGACACAGAAGGAGTATATGACTGTGAAATAAGGGAATGCTGACAAAGCCAGGCACAGTGGTAAACATCTGTAGTCTCAGCTACTCAGGAGGCTGAGGTGGAAGATTCACCGAGCCCATGAGTTCAAGGACAGCCTGGGCAACAGAGCAAGACTCTGTTTCAAGATAAAAAAAAATAAAAGAGAGGAGCAGTGACATCCAACATCCACCCAAGGCTGCTTCTGCTCTGGCTTGGTTCTTCTCAGTGAGAGGAAAGCATTAGTGAAGTTACACTAACTGCTGCAGACTGTCTCAGCCACACTAGGAGTGACAGGGCAAATGTGGCATGCACCTGCAACACAGGCAGCACCCTCTACACCTGCTCCTGAGCACACAGGGCAGTCCTGAAGCCAGGGCAAGATCCTGCAGAGTAGAGGACTCATTTCCTGTCTGTTGTTGAGAGTGTGGGCAGGCGTGGCCCACTGTACCTGCATCCAACCCACCAGAGGCGGGCAGAAACACAGGCACTAAGAGCACACGGAGTCTCCCTGACCCACGGAATGAGGGCAAAGTGAAAGGAATGGTCAGACACAGCACCCTAACAACGTGGAGAGGGGAGGGCATAAAATGAAGCCAACAGCCGTGTTTCTCCTCCTCCTCCGTCAGTGTTTCCTGCTTCAGTGTATGACTACTGCAGTTTTCAGAAAAGCTGGCATCATCTTCCATTGTGCAGTTCTCAAAGGAACGCTAAACAACTCTTTTTTTTTTTTTGGTACCAGAGATCGAACTCAGGACCTTGCACTTGTGAGGCAGGCGGTGGAACTACTGAGCTAAATCCCCGGCCCAACAGCTCTTTACAATAGCGTCTTTTCAAGCTTCAGTAACCAGGCCAGAAAGTGTCTGAGGCTTTCTAGTTTGTGAGATAAGCATCTGCCCTCCTCAGAGAGCAGAGTCCCTGCTGAGGAAGCCAGCCAGGCAACCCGGGGCCCAGAGACACCACTCCTCACACAGCTCTGGGGAAAAATGTGCAAGACAAGCCCTGCTCCTGTGGCCTTTAAGTAAATCCTTCTCGGGAAATGAGGACTCCAGAAAGGCTTGTTAATATATTTGATGAACCAGAGCAACTCATTAGAGTACCCTAAAAACACTATAAATTTATCTCATTATCCCTATAAAGTAATATAACATATGTACTCAGATCTTTTACAGAACAGGAAAGAAACACAAATACAGGTGAATATAAGATAAACTGTACAGCCAGGATGTGTGATGGGTTTGAAGAAATACAGAGAGGAGGAAAGGAAGTGAAGAGACAGACAACGTGGGAGGGAGAATGCAAGAAAAGGAAGTCAGCTGGGCATGGTAGCACGTGCCTATAATCTCAGCACCGAGGCAGGAGACTGTAAGTTCAAGTCTAGCTGGGCAACTTAGCAAGATCCTGACTCAAAATAAAAAATATAAAGGGGTAGAGCAGCCTAGTTCGGGGAAGAGGGAAGAAAATGAGGGGAAGGGAAGAGGCCCAAGGAATAAGCTGGGGAAACAGCAGCACTGCCAGAAGAGGAAAAAAGTAGAGAGACACAAAAGATAGACACAAAGTTAGAAAAGGCAGCACTGGGACATACACTAGAATCCTAAATGTGCAGTCTATTCCTTCACTTTCCTGGGTCTTCAGCTTCCTTTCATCTATATCAAAAATTTGTTCATGCCAATAAGAAAAGTGTTAACTCTGTCTTAAAAAAATGGATTCTCCACACTTGTACACACGCACGCGCGCGCGCAATAGAACCAACAGCATCAAATGACTATCTCCATCATCATAACATCTAAGCACACTAGGCTGGATACATATGAAAATGTGTTTACTCCATTGTCTCAAAGGTGAGTGAGCTACCAATAGGTAGTCTTTGTACCCTACCACTGAGCTATCAGAGCTGTATTCCCAGACCCTCTATTACTTTAATAAACAATTAATCATTCACTAGCCATCAACTGCCTTTTTTGGTTTTTTGTTTGTTTTTGTTTTTTGAGACAGTGTCTTGCTATGTAGTTCAGATTGGCCTTGAACTTGCTATGTAGTCCAAGCTGGCCTCAAACTCCCAGTGATTGATCCTCCTGCCAATCCAAGTGCTGGAATTACAGATGTATACCACCACACCTAGCCTCAACTGCTTTTTGACATTGGTAAAATATAAAGTGGTTTTTTCATAGAAAAACTCAAGCCCTAAACTATAAATATCCTTTTTCACGACATTCAGTTTTTTACAAAGTAGAAAAATATGAGAAAGATTATTTATGTGTCTGATGCAGGTCGTAGGAAGGATTAAACAGAAACACAGAAAATAGAAGGACCACAAAGAGGGATATCTTCTAGGAAAACTACAACTGAGCAAGAACATGTTAGTCACTTTTTATTAGCAATTACTGATTCAAAATAAGTACTACTCAAAATTAGAGAAAAGCAATATTAAATTCCTACTTATTTGTACCTTGCCTATTGGTCATTTCAACTGACCCGAACCCTACCAAGGAGCTGCGTAGTTTTAAAACTAAAATAAATAATTTAAGTCTATTCCAATGGCATTAATGGTGGGATTTAAACCAGTGATAAAATAGCAAACCACACATTTCCAAGTACAGTCACTGGGACTATCCAGTATTATAGCACAACTCTAGCCACCGACCTTTAGCAGGAGGAAATGTTAGTTACATGCCACTCTAATCTATTGCACTGTCTCCTGCAACAGCTGTGAAGTCCAGCTGCCAGCTGAAATGAGCACTTAATTAAAACTTCAGCAAGAACAGGATCGATGCTCTGTAATAACCCCAGAAGCACTCACCACTATTTTTGAAAAGTGGGTATTCACCTTGCTGCAGAGGCGGAGTGTTGGTGCTGGGGTTTTGACTGGCAGGTGGGGTGGAGCTGCTGGCGGTGGTGGCAGTGACAAGTCGGACATAATGGAACTTGCTGCCAGGCACTTGGATTTGTTGGACATTGGGCGAAGTGGCCAGAGGAATAATTGTCTTAAACTGCGACGTGCTCACACCTCCTACAGTGATGGTCTGCATGGCTGATTTCACCGCCTGTTAATTAACATGACAAGACACAGCTAGCATTAATCCAGATGCAACTTTCCTGCTCTTTGAACTTAGGACAGTTGCCCAAGTAATAAAGAATGCTCCTGATTGGGATTTGTTGTTGTTTTTGTGTTGTGTTCTTTTGTTTTTGACTTCAGGACGCCATAGACTATTCTCTGAGTCTGTAAATAAAGCTTGGAAGCAGGGAGGGAAAAGAAAAAAAAAAAAAAGAACGTTCCTGGGCTTTATCAAAACTGCTAAAAGAAACAAGCTGTTCAAAGAGAAACAAAAGACAATAATAATGAATGTAAGGGTGAAATCTAAATTTATGAGTTCTACCTCCCATCACCAATAGTTAACTCCCTTGACAATCCAGATCACATGACTTGCTATAGAGAAATTATTACTTAATTTATAAGAACTTACACAATTTTGACAGATAAAATTTGTAAGAAAAAACATTTTTTAATTTCCACAATTAAGTTCCATATTCCAAAGAGAGAAAAGAGGATATAGATATCTCCCCCAGAGTAAAATAATAATGTTTATATAAGGTCCGGTCAATGCTGAAAGACTTACAATATCCACTCCCAGATACAAAAGTACCCACTTACCATACAGGCAGGATGCAAATTCAGTACACAAGCACCCCAATACTGGTTATCTAGGGAAACTTATCAGTTTTTAGGTGAATTGGATCTTAGACAATATAATCATTTTAATTAACTTTAATCCTTTCCTTCAGTTTGACAGAAAGCAGTAAGACTGCCCCCAAAGCAAAACAAAACATCAGATGGAGAGAAGAAACCAGTCCTCCGGGAGGTCCCTAACTCACATATAGTACACTGCATCCAAAGCTGGTTGCATTTATTATTCTCTAAAAGGCTATGTCCCCACCTGCTTTACAGAAAGCCTTCAGGGTAGATGACAATAGCCATACGATGGAGGCTCTTTCCTATATTCACTATGAGAAGAACAACTTATGAAAATCATTCTTAAATGTCTGAACATTTCTATAAAAGCCAAAGAAAAAAGAAAAAAGAATGTCCTTTGATATTCAGTCAAATTGATGAGTCAAGGAGATTATTTTGGCATAATTCATGTATTATCATTTGGCTGAGGCATCAAGAGCAGCTCAATAAAGATGGAGCTAAACAATATCCACAGCAGTCAGTGAATGAAAACAGAAAGCAAAATGCACAGATATGGAAGCTACTGAAAGCTCCAGTAACCTACAGGGCCACTATGTACACTGCATCAGCTATCAACTCAAAATGGGAGTGAGTACTGCCCTAAGAACAAGATGCTTCAAACAGTAACAGTTCTGGGCTTGATACATACAGAAAACAATAATAAAAATATCACATGGATGAACTGGTTTGAATCTAGCAACCACATTATGAGATAGGTGTAGCCTGGTAAGTTTGCATAGTGCTGTCTTTTTCCCTAAGTTGTGCATACTTAAGGCTTATCTGTAAGGGACACATATACATGCTAAATGGTTACAAGAGGGAGGCAAATTAACATGCCCCTCATCTGCCCTTTTTGTTTTTGTGGCAAGAGCAGCTAGAATCTGTTAATATAGCAGGAGCCCTAAATATAGTCCAATTGTATGACCTATAGTCCTTATGTTTTGTTGCAACAGGATCCTTGGACTAGTTCATCCTCCATTTCTGCTACTTTTGTATCCTCTCACCTCCTCCTCACTCCCTCTGCTGCAGCCCATCTCCAGTCTCCCTGGGAAATGCAGTTTTATTCTGTCTCTGTATATGTACTCTTTCGTTTAGATTCCATTAAGTGACATCATACACTCAAACTGTGGCAAATGGCAAGTTGTTTTTTAAAGTCAAATAATATTCCAGAGAGAGAGAGAGAGAGACGGGGGGCGGGGGGGGGGTGTTTCTATACCCATTCATTCATTCATTAGTAGACACTTAGGCTGTTGTGAGTGACCTGCAGGGACATGGGCTGCCTATCTGGGAGGTGATGATTCACTCCCTTTGGGTGTACATCCACAACAGAGTAGCTGGGTCACATGGTGGTGCCTTTCTTCCCTAGAGGTGCTGCTGTGTGTCCCAGGCTGGTCTCAAACTCCCAGGTTCAGCCTCCTGAATGGATGGGGGTGGCTGCACACACCAACACACAGGCTGATGTTGCTGATGATCCCTTTAGAAACCTTCAGTCTTCCCTCGAGGCTGCACCAATCTGCGTTCCCATTCACTGCTATGTGGGGCTCCTTCCTCCCAACATGCTGGTTGACACCAATCTTTCACCATTTTGTTAGCAGACATCTTACCAGGCATGAGGTGGACTCACACTGCCCTAATGATGTTGAGCACCTTTTCATCCATCTGCTGGCCATTTTTATATCTTCTTTGGTGAAATACCTATTTAGGCCCTTTGCTCATTTTTCATTTGGTTTATTTATTTTTCTTTCATGAGTTGTAGGAGTTCTTTTGGGTTCTTTTT